>NW_022437014.1:9381061-9422046 GCF_009761245.1 Sapajus apella | reverse complement strand
TACGGATACAGCACATATGCCACACACATACTATAACCACCTCACACCACACACCACATATATACCATGCCCACCTCACACACCCCACACATTTACCCCATATACACCACACACACTATTCCCACCTCATACACATACCCCATACACAGCACATGCATATCATACCTACCTCACACACACCATACACGTAACATAGCCACCTCACCCCACACACCACATATACACCATGCCCACCTCACACACTGCACATATTGACCCTATATACACCACACACACATCATTCCCACCTCACACACATACCCCATACACGCCACACACCACACACATACCCACTTCACACACCACATATATACCATGCCCACCTCACATATGCCACACACTTACCCATATATAGCACACACACTGCACACACACATCATACCCACCTCACACACACCATACACTTAACCCATATATTCTACACATGCACCACACCCATGTCATACCTACGTCACATACACTACACACATATCATACCCACCTGTCACACACCACAGACTTAACCCATATACACTACATACACACCACACACGTATCATACCTCACGCACACCACACACACCGCATAGACACCACACAGACACCACATACATATACCCACCCCACACACCACACACCATATATATGTCATGCCCACCTCACACATACCACACACTTAACCCATAAACACCACACACATCATACCCACCTCACACATACCACACACATATAACCACGTCACACACACCACACACGTATCATATCCACCATACACAACACATATACCCACCTCACACATACACCCCATACATACCACATGCATATTATAACCACCTCACACATATTGCGTATATACCATGCTCACCTCATACACACCATGCACTGAACACATATACACCACAGATACCACACACATATTATACCCACCTCACACACACCACACTGCACACTACATATACACCATGCCCACCTCACACATTGCACATATTGAACCCATATACACCACACTCACCACACACATACCCCATACACACCACATGCATATAACCCCCACACACGTCATGTATATACCATGCCCACCTCATACACACCACGCACTTAACCCATATACACCAGACACCACACACATATTAAACCCATGTCACAGACACCACACAACACCCCTTATACACCACACACATCATGTCCACCTCACAAACATCACACACATACTTTACACACATCATGCACTCTTCACATGTACCGCACACCACACATATACCCCATACACACCACACACACCTTATATACACACAACACACATACCACACTCACCGCATAATACCATACATACACCATATACATTTCATACACACCACACACCCCATACATGCCACACACACACAGACACTTCATAAATACCACATACACAGCAAACCACACTCGACATACATATTACATCACCTGTACAACACACTGCATTCCACCAGACAACTTATTCACACTACACAGATACCACACACACCACACAATGTCATACATACACACACCATACACACCTCATATACATGACACACATCCCATACACACCACATATACTACACACACCTCATACAACCACACAGTTACACCCCATACCTACCACACACCACAAACACTACACCATGCACATAAAGCATACGTACACACTCAACCCTTCCACACTATATCATACTGCACACTATCACATTGATATCACTCACACCACATACCACACACCATACACAGTACACTACACACACACACCACACCCTCCAGGACACCCTGCCACCATACACACACACAGCACACACTCCCTACTTCCCACACCACACACACTGTATCTCACGCACACACCACACAGCCCTGCCACACACCTTTGCATGCAAACTACTCGTTTTGCATTCAGACTACTCAAATGAAACCAAACAATTTAGTTTTTTCCCAAATTAATACTGCTTGTCTGCGCACCCCAGCTGTGCTGGCTGGCACATCCCCTGGTCCTGCCCTCCCTTGGGTCAGCACCCCCTCCTGTGTTTTGGGTGTCTCTGGCTGTGCCCTGTGGAGTGCTCATGTCTGGATCGCATGGGAAGCTGGCCCCTCTGCTCCAGTGGCTGCTTTCCTGGAGGAAACTGGCTTGTTTGCCACCTTTCCTGATGCCCAGAGCAGCGGCTGGTGCAGGAAGACCCACTTCCTTCCCTCGGTGTCTGCCCTTCCCCACGGGACATTTTGTCTCAGTTCTGACATCTCCCCAGCTAGAAGAGAGACCCTCAAAGACGAGCAGGTCAGTTTGATTATAATGCTGGTGAACAATCAGTGTGTTTTTGTAAAACAGTCAACCAGTACATACATCTTTAATAAAGTAAAATGTGCACAGCCCCGCTGTTCCCACCTCTTTTCCCTCCCCTCCCCAGAGGACATGGCTGACAGGCCATTTGGGGCTCCCCTTTTCTGTGTGCCTTTGTGTCTGTGTATGGGCTGGGGAGTGTGTGTGTATTCTGTAGCCATTTTGACAGAGCTGGAACTGGGATCTACACACGTGCGCTTGCTGTAGCTCACTTGCCATTTTCCCTCCAAAACAGGCCTTTAAGATCCCCCACTGTAGTGCGTGTTGTCCTGCCTCTTTAAAAATGTTGTCAACTCTTGCAGCATGCAAACTCTGCCATCATTTATTTAACCATTCTTTTATTTACGAGTACTTAGGTCATTTCCAGTTTTTTAAAAGATGCTGCGGTGAAAATCTTCAGCTGTCATTATTCATGTTGCTGTGGGAGAATGTGGTGGGAGGCGCCATGGGAGTGAGTGACCCCATGTGTGGCCAGGCTTTGTGAGGTTTTGACTCTGTCCTTCCCAATGTTCCTCCTACAGTGGCTGCCCCTAGGTGATGATGGCTCTGTGGGTGCCCACCATGGCCCACTGGAAGTGTGAGAGCGCAGGGAGCAACATGTTGGACCACAGGGTGAGGCCAGGCCCTGTCTCCCACGGCCAGGAGCGAGGACGTGGAGCTGCCCTAGGAGGGCTGTGTGCCCGAGTGCCAGGAGCTGGCTGCCCCGTGGCCAGAGATCCTCATGCCCGAGGAGCAGGAGTGCCACTACCTCAGCCTTGATGGGGACTCCAGCTTCGACTATGTGAATAACACCTCTGAGGAGAAGGACTACGACAAGAGCCTGCCTGAGGAAGAGGGCATCACCTATATATCTGCTACCGCCCCGAGGATGACAGCTACCTGGAGGGCATGGACTACAACTGGGAGGTGTACCTGGCCCACGGCATGCATCCTGTGGACACCGACGAGTGCCAGGAGGCGGTGGAGGAGTGGGTAGAGGGCAGACCCGGCGGACCTGCACCCTTACGGCCATGGGGCTGTGGGAAGCCAGGATTACCCGGACGGCCACCTGCCCATCCTGGAGGATGAGCCCTCTGTCCTGGAGGCCCATGACCAGGAAGAAGATGGCCACTACTGTCCCAGCAAATAGGGCTACCAGGATTGCTACCCCCTGGAGGCCAATGGGAACACCAGTGCCTCCCTCTACCACCTGAGGTGTGGGGTTGGGGACGTGGAGGACCAGGAGGAGGACATCAACCAGATCGTGGCCGAGATCAACATGAGCCTGAGCATGACCAGCATCACTAGCACCAGCGAGGCCAGTGATTCTGCAGAGGCCAGCCTGCCTGCCCAGCAAGACCAGCTGCAGCCCCAGCAGGCACAAAACGAGGCCCAAGTCACTGAACCTCCCTCCTGAGGCAAAGAACCGTAGAGACCCTCAGAGAGGCTTCAAGCCCAAGATCAGGACCCCAGAGGAGATGCTGAAGTGGCCCCACAAGCAGGTAGGACTCTGGCTGTCTCAGGGAAGGGAGCAGAGGGGCCCAAGAGCAAGAAATGTCCCGGTACAGCCCCCACATATGCTGAAGTGAGGCGGTGGGAGGGGTTGTGTGCCTTGCAGTTTTTTTTTTTTTGTTTTTTGTTTTTGTTTTTGCCTTGCGGTTCTAATGGTGGATGAGCTCTTCATTGGTCCAGTTGCCAGGCATGTTGTGTGCATGTTCCGGCCACTCTTATGCTCACCCCTCAGACTCAGGAGTAGAGTCTTGTTGAAGACTGATTGGCAACTAGTTTTTGGCAGAAGATGCCTCTCCTCCCACCTAGAAGTGGTTCGATATCTTCCCCACTGCCCTGGATCTGCTTGTGGTGGGGCAGTGTCTGTGGGAGAGCCCCTCAATCCTCAGGGGTGTACTTGTTCCAGCGAGGCAGTGGCAAAGATATGGCCAGTGGTGGGTGGCCTGGTGGCTGGGGTGGGGCCTGGAGTGTATTTCGTAGTGGATAGGTCTCTGAAAGCCCAGGGACCTTGGCCTGAAGGGCAGTTAGCTGTGAATAACTATTTGGAAAAGGATCCTGCAGATCTGATCTTACAGCATTGTTGCATAGGTGTATACATGCCATGGTGGTTTGCTGCCTCCATCTCCCTGTCACCAACATTAGGTATATCTCCTAATGAGAATGATGGTTTCCAGCTTCATCCACATCCCTGCAAAGAACATGAACTCATTCTTTTTTATGGCTGCATAGTATTCCATGGTGTATATGTGCCACATTTTCTTTATCTAGTCTATCTTTGATGGGCATTTGGGTTGGTTCCAAGTCTCTGCTATCGTAAACAGGGCCACAATGAACATATATGTGCATGTGTCTTTATAATAGATCGATTTATAATCCTTTGGGTATATACCCAGTATTGGGATCGCTAGGTCAAATACACAAGAAAAAAACAACCCCATCAAAAAGTGGATGAAAGATATGAACAGACACTTTTCAAAAGAAGACATTTATGAGGCCAGCAAACATATGAAAAAATGCTCCTCAGCACATCATTAGAGAAATGCAAATCAAAACCTCGTTGAGTTACCATATCATACCAGTTAGAATGGCGATCATTAAAAAAATTGTGACAACGGATGCTGGAGAGGATGTGGAGAAATAGGAACACTTTTACACTGTTGGTGAGAGTGTAAATTAGTTCAACCATTGTGGAAGACAGTGTGGTGATTCCTCAAGGATCTAGAAATTGAACTATATATATATATAATTCTTTAACATACATGATCTATATCTTAGAATGTAGAATATAATTCTTTAATATACATAATCTATATCTTAGAATATATTTATAAATACCTTAGACATAAGACATGCAAATATTTTCTTTTATTCTATGGATTGCCTTTCCACTCTTTTGAACATATTCTTTGATGCAAAAGAGTTTTAAATTTCAAATAAGTGTAATTTATCTACTTTCAATTTAGTTGCCTGTGTTTTTGGTGTTTCATCTAAGAAAGCTTTGCCAAATCCAATATTATGAACCTTTCCATTCTGTTTTCCTGTAAGACTTTAGTAGTATTAGCTATTGCATTTACCTCTTTGATCCAATTTGAGTTAATTTTTTGTAGAGGGTGTAAGGTAAGCATCTAACTTTTTCTTTGGCATATAGATATCCAGTTTATGCAGGATCACTTTTGTTCGAAATACTGTCTGCTTGGTCTGCTTGTTTTTGTTCCCCTAAAGTTTATATGTTAAACCCTAACCCCCTTGATAATGGTATTAAGAAGTGGGAGCTTGGAGAGGTGATTAGTTAGGTCATAAAAGTTTCATCCTCATAAATGGGATTTGTTCCTTTATAAAAGAGGCTGAGGCCAGGGACAGTGGCTCACTCCTGTAATTCCAGTATTTTGGGAGGCTGAGGTGGGTGGATCACCTGAGGTCAGGAGTTTGAGACCAGCCTGGCCAACATGGTGAAATTACATCTCTACTAAAAATACAAAATTAACTGGGCTTGGTGATGTGTGCCTGTAATGTCAGCTTCTCTAGAGCCTGAGGCAGGAGAATTGCTTAGAACCTGGGAGGCAGAGGTTGCAGTGAGCTGGGATAGCACCACTGCCCTCCATCTTGGGCGACAGAGGGAGACTGTCTTAAAAAAAAAAACGTAAAGAAGCCTGTTTGCCCATTCTGCCATGTGAGAACACAACACAAAGAAGGTGCCATCTATGAGGAATAGGCCCTCATCAGACACTGAGTATGCTGATGTCTTGATCTTGGACTCCTCAGGCTATAGAACTGTGAGCAATAAATCATGTTGTTTACAAATTGCCTAGTCCAAGTTATTTTGTTACAGAAGCCCAAATAGTTTAATACACAGTCCTTTCCTCATTGAATGTTAGTGCCTGTGTCAAAAATAAATATGATGATTTATTTTTGGAGTCTCTACTATATTCCATTGGTATATATGTGTATTTTCATGCCAGAACCACACTAATGTGATTATTGTAGCTTTGCAGTAAAATTTGAAATCAGAAAATATGAGGCATACAACTTTGTTCTTCTTTATCAAGATTATTTTGGCTACTCAGGGTCCCTTGAATTTCATAGGAATTTTTTGTACTTTTTTCTATTTCTGGAAAAAAAACTTTTGGGATTTGGATAGGGATGAATACTTTGGGTTGTATTGACATCTTAGCAATGTTACCTTTTCCACTTCACGAGCAAAGTTGTCTTTCCATTTATGTATATCTTTAATTTGTATCAGCAATGTTTTATAGTTTTCAATGTCTTAGTCTTTACGTCCTTGATTGTATTTATTATAAATACTTTATTATTTTCAATAAAGTTATTTTCTTGCTTTCTTTTTCAGATTCTTCAATGGTAGTGTATGGAAATGATTTTTTTTTCAGTCCCTGATGTAGCCATCCTAGCAACTGATTTTTATGTGGTAGTTTTTAAAAATCCTTCTACTTTGTTTAATTTATCTGTTAGTTCTAAAAAGTATTATGGGACAGAATTTTACCAGTAGGATACAGCACTGGGTAGAGTTGTGAGGCTCCCAATCCAGGCCCTAACTCTAAGACTATATTCCTAGACATACCTTGGGCCAAAAGGGAACCTACTGCCTTGAAGGAAAGACCCCATCCTGGCGGGATTTATCTCCTGCTAAGAGCCCTAGGGTCCAGAATAAACAGCAGTGATACCAAGGTAGTAAACTATGGGCCTTGAGCTCCTAGACATGCTGGCTTCAGGGGTAACCCAGCGTATTTGCAGCTGTGATGGCTATGGCAAAAGACTCCTGATGTCTGAGAAAAACAGAGGGAAAATTAAAGGGAACTTCATCTTGCACCTTAGGTGCCAGCTGGGCCACAGGGTGGCAGAGCGAAAAGTAGGCTCTTGGGGTCTCTGAGTCTAGGACTAGGCTCTTGGACAGCATTTCTGGACCTGCTTTGGGCCAGGGGACCCTCTTCCCATGTGTCAGGGGAGGGACCTGGTGAAAGGTGATTAGATTATGGCAGCAGATTTCCCCCATGCTGTTCTTATGATAGTGAGTGAGTTCTCATGAGATATGATAGTTTAAAAGTGTAGCACTTTCCTCATTCTCTTTCTCTCTTGCCACCATGTGAAACATCCCTTGCTTCCCCTTTGCTTTCCACCATGATTCTAAGTTTCCCGTGGCCAGTGCAGGGCATGTGGAACCGTGAGTCAATTAAACCTCTTTTCTTTATAAATTACCCAGTCTCAGGTAGTTCTTTATAGTAGTGTGAAAATGAACTAATACACCAGGCACACAGTAAGACAGACTTCACATTTTCTCATTTATTTGTGAGATGTACAAATCAAGACAGTGAACTAATAGAGAAGAAGACTAGAAAGTTGGTTATCAGAGGCTGGCAAGGATAGTAGAGGGTGAAGCGTATGTGGGGATGGTTAATGAGTAACAAAAAACAGAAAGAATGCAGAAGACTGGTCATTTACATTTACTTGGTTTTCTTGACTGGTCATTTACTTTTACTTGGTTACTGAACATATGGTCTGTTTTTCAGAATTCTTCCCAAGTTATATTAGCCAGTTTCAGTTTTTTTATTATTATTTTTTATTTTATAATACATCTGTGGGTGGTGTGGACTGGGAGTATCCTAGTCTTCCATGTTGCTGATGTCACTTTTCTCAAGTGAGTAGATTTAAATGCAATCCATAAATTGATGACTCTCAACTTGTCATCTCCAAGGAAGTCTTACTCTGAATCTCAAAGTCATATCCAATTGCCTTTCTGACATCTCATTTTCCAGTTAACTCATAATCTGCCTGATTGTCTTAAATTTACTCCTGCTACCTGCTTTCGCTGAAATTTTGCATTTCTAAAAATGTATAAAAATGAAATCATGCATTATATGTACTTTTTTTCTGTCTTCTCTCATTCAGCATAATTATTTTCAGATTAATCTATATTGTAGCATTCATTAATGATTTATTCCTTTTTTATTGCTTAGTAATAAGTATGAATATAACACATCCATTCACTTGATAGAAATTTGGGTTGTTTCCACTTTCTGGCTATTAAAGCAGTGAACATTAATATAGGAATCTTTGCATGAACATAGGCTTATATTGTTCTTGGCTAAACCCTTAAGAATGGAATGATTATATCATTTTTTAATCCAAAAAAAGCCTGCCAAACTTAAATAAAATAGTTGTATGATTCAGATATCTTATTACTTAGTCAGCTTTGATAGTTTGTGATTCTAGGAATTTTTTCATTTCATCTATGTTTTCTAATTTGTTGTTACACAATTGTTAGTTTTATTTCCTCATAACCCTTTTATTTATCTAAGGTTAGTAATAAAGTCCTCACTTTTATTTCCAGTTGCAGTAATTGAATATTTTGTCTCTCTCCATCTGTCTCTCCCCTTCCTTCTCTCTTTTTGCTCTCTCTACTTTTCTTGGTGAGTCTAACTATAAGTTTGTCAATCCTCCTCATCTTTACAAAGTACAAAGCATTATTTTGTTGATTTTTCTCTACATTTTTCTATTCTCCAATGTATTTACTTTCACTCCAGTCTTTACTGTTTCCTTCCTTCTGTTTACTTTGAGTTTAGTTGGCCTTTCTTTTTTATTTATTTATTTATTTTTAAATTATACTTTAAGTTCAGGCAGGGGTACATGTGCAGAATGTGCAGGTTTGTTACATAGGTAAACACATGCCGTAGTGGTTTGCTGCATCCATCCCCCACCCATCACCTACATTAGGTATTTCTCCTAATGTTATTGCTCCCCAATCCCCCCACCCCCTGCTAACCCTCCCCTATCCCCCACTCTCTGGCAGGCCCCAGTGTATGATGTTCCCCTCCCTGTGTCCATGTGTTCTCATTGTTCAGCACCCACTTATGAGTGAGAACATGCAGGTTTGGTTTTCTGTTCTTGTGTTAGTTTGCTGAGAATGATGGTTTTCAGCATCATCCATGTCCATGCAAAGGACATGAACTCAAATCGTTTTTTATGGCTGCATAGTATTCCATGGTGTATATGTACTGCATTTTCCCTGTCCAGTCTATCATCGATGGGCATTTGGGTTGGTTCCAAGTCTTTGGTATGGTAAACAGTGCTGCAATGAACATTCGTGTGCATGTGTCCTTATAGTAGAATGATTTATAATCCTTTGGATATATACCCAGTAATGGGATTGCTGGGTCAAATGGTATTTCTGTTTTTAGGTCCTTGAGGAATCACCACACTGTCTTCCACAATGGTTGAAATAATTTACACTTCCACCAACAGTGTAAAAGCATTCCTGTTTCTCCACATCCTCTCCAACATCTGTTGTCTCCTGATTTTTTTAATGATCGCTATTCTAACTGGCATGAGATGGTATCTCAATGTGGTTTTGATTTGCGTTTCCCTAATTACCAGTGATGATTAGCTTTTTTTCATATGTTTGTTGGCTGCATAAATGTCTTCTTTTGAAAAGCGTCTGTTCATATCCTTTGGGCAAAGGGTATGATGAGGTTTTTTTTTTTTTTTTTTCTTGTATATTTGTTTAGGTTATTTGTAGATTCTGGGTATTAGCCCTTTGTCAGATGGGTGGATTGCAAAATTTTTTTCCCATTCTGTTGGTTGCCGCTTCACTCTGATTGTTTCTTTAGCTGTGCAGAAGCTCTTAAATTTAATTAGATCCTTTTGGGAAAAGCAGCAAAGGAGAAAGGGCTTACATAGTGCCTACATAAATTGGTTATGAGTAACATGTAAACAGGGAACAACAAACTGCGGAAGGCCACAGGAGGCCTCTGAGGAGGAAGGCCTCTGTATGCCTCATGTTCTGGTGCAGGGTCACCTAGGATCTGTTACCATAAACATTGAGCTCAAGGAAATAAAACCCCTTCATAGCACTATGACGTAGCCAGACTTGTAAGCTCCTTGTAAGGCCCGAGTTCCATCAGCTGCACATAGGTAATAAGTTAAAGATAACCACATGTTTTTGTTTTGTGAAACTTTCAAACCACCACTGTTGTCTGTCTTTAGAATGATATACCAGTTCTGGCTCACCGATTCACTCCACCATCACCCTCTCCCTATCACTTCACCCCTACCCTGTAGATCAAAGTGATTGTAACTCCAGTAAATAGAATGGATGATCAGAGCTTGGGTCCTTCCCTGCCTCCTCCAAAGTAATAAAGTGATGGCCCCCTGGTCCCACTGTCTCTCTTAATCTGTCATTTTCATTCCTTTGTCACCACCAAACTCAGGGTACCCACGGGTGATGTAGGGCTGGCTCTCTACATTCTAGTACCCAGTGTGGGGCTCATGGATCCCTACATTCTGGCCCCTGCTGTGTGGGGCTCATGGATACCCTAAAGATCTCATTTGTCTATTTTGGCTTTTGTTGCCATTGCTTTTGGTGTTTTAGTCATGAAGTCCTTGCCCACGTCTGTGTCCTGAATGGTATTGCCTAGGTTTTCTTCTAGGGTTTTTATGATGTTAGGTCTTAGGTTTAAATCTTTAATCCATCTGGAGTTAATTTTTGTATAAAGTGTAAGGACTTTTTTACTTCCTTGTCATAAAATTTTAGTAATTTATTCCTCATATAGGCTTACAGCTGTGTATTTCATGCTAAGCACTACTTCAGTTGCATCCCGTAAGTTTTGTTGTGTTTTCTTTTTCTTCATCTCTAGATATTTTCTAATTTTCTTTATTATTTCTTGTTTGACTACTGTCCTTTGAGTTGTGGGTTTAATTTCTACATATTTGTGAATTTCTCTCCTTTTCTTCTGTCATTGTTTTCTAATTTTATTTCATTGTGGTTGGAGAACATACTTTGTATGATGTTAGGTCTATCAAATTTTTTATCATGAGGTATCTTTGAGTTTATCCCCTCTGGAATTTGTTCAGCTTTTGGTGTTTCCAAAAAATCAAATTTTGGAAGTTTTTAACCATTACCTTTTTCTTTCTGTTACTCTAATTATATAATCTCAATTGACCTAACTTGAAGTTTCCTAATTCTTTTTCTGACTGTTCAACTCTGCTGTTTAGCCCATCTAGTGCATTTTTCATTTCAGTTATTGTGGTTGTCCACTCCAGATTTTCTATTTGGTTCTTTTTTAAGAAAACATTCTGCTTCTTTAAACTTTAAGTTCAGGGGTACATGTGCAGGTTTGTCACATAGGTAAACTTGTTTCATGGGGGTTTGTTGTACAGATAAGTTCATCACCCAGGTATTAAGCCTAGTACTGATTATTTTTCCTGATCCAGTATTTACTATTTTGTTAGACACTGCCCTCATACTTTCCTATAGTTCTTCTGACATGGTTTCCTTTAACTCTTTGAAGTAACTGATTTAGAATAGTTGACTTAGACTTTGTCTGTTCAGTCCAATGTCTAGATTTCCTCAAGAACACTTCTCTACTGACTGCTTTTCCCTCTTGTGGCCATATATTCTTATTTCTTTGCATGCTTCATTATATATTTTTGATGGAAACTGGACACCTTAAATTATGTGGCAGCTCTGGAAATCAGATTTGCCACTTGCCCTAAGTTTTGTTATTGTGATTATTTAGCATCGTTTGAGGAATATTTCTGATCTAAATCTGTAAAGTCTATTTTTTGTTGTAATGAAGTTCTGGATCAGTTCACTTAGTGGTCAGAAAACTCTTGGAGAGATTTTCTTAAACACTGGGAAGCAGAGTCTCCCAGTTTTTGCCAAGGGCCTCTGAGTATGTGTTGGGCATGCCTTTAACATTCAGCCAGTCAGCATGTTTGTAAATTCCATGGGATTTTCTGTGTAAACAATGACATAATCTGCAAATAAAGACAGTTTTACTTTTTTCTGCCATTTTCCATGTGTTTTATTTCTTCTACTTTCCTTATTGCACTGGCTAGAAACCCCAGTACTACTGGATAGAACAGAAACATCCATTTTTTTTTTTTTAACCGTTAGGGGGAATGCATTCATTCTTCAACTATTAAGAATAATGTCGGGCCGGGCGCAGTGGTTCAAGCCTGTAATCCCAGCACTTTGGGAAGGCCGAGGCAGGTGGATCACGAGGTCAAGAGATTGAGACCATCCTGGTCAACATGGTGAAACCCCGTCTCTACTAAAAATACAAAAAATCAGCTGGGCATGGTGGCGCATGCCTGTAATCCCAGCTACTCAGGAGGCTGAGGCAGGAGAATTGCCTGAACCCAGGAGGCGGAGGTTGCGGTGAGCCGAGATCGCGCCATTGCACTCCAGCCTGGGCAACAAGAGCGAAACTCCATCTCAAAAAAAAAAAAAAAGAATAATGTCAGCTGCTGTTAACTGTTAACACATTCCGTGTTTGATTTCCTGTTCCTGTTTCAGTTTGCTGAGAATGATGGTTTCCAGGTTAATCTATGTCCCTACAGAGGACATTAACTCATCGTTTTTGATGGCTGCATGATATTCCATGGTGTATATGTGCCACATTTTCCCTGTCTAGTCTATCATCGATGGGCATTTGGGTTGGTTCCAGGTCTTTGCTATTGTAAACAGTGCTGCAATGAACATTCGTGTACATGTGTCCTTATAGTAGAATGATTTATAATCCTTTGGATATATACCCAGTAATGGGATTGCTGGGTCAAATGGAATTTCTATTTCTAGGTCCTTAAGGAATCGCCACACTGTCTTCCACAATGCTTGAACTAATTTACACTCCCACCAACAGTGTAAAAGTGTTCCTATTTCTCCACATTCTCTCCAGCATCTGTTGTCTCTAGATTTTTTAATGATCGCCATTCTAACTGGTGTGAGATGGTATCTCAATGTAGTTTTGATTTACATTTCTCTAATGACCAGTGATGATGAGCATTTTTTCATATGTTTGTTGGCCTCATGTATGTCTTCTTTTGTAAAGTGTCTGTTCATATCCTTCACCCACTTTTGAATGGGCTTGTTTGTTTTTTTCTTGTAAATCTGTTTTAGTTCTTTGTAAATTCTGGATATCAGCCCTTTGTCAGATGGGTAGACTGCAAAAATTTTTTCCCATTCTGTTGGTTGCCGATTCACTCTAATGACTGTTTCTTTTGCTGTGCAGAAGCTGTGGAGTTTTATTAGGTCCCGTTTGTCTATTTTGGCTTTTGTTGCCAATGCTTTTGGTATTTTGGTCATGAAGTCCTTGCCTACGCCTATGTCCTGGGTGGTTTTGCCTAGATTTTCTTCTAGGGTTTTTATGGTGTTAGGTCTTATGTTTAAGTCTTTAATCTATCTGGAGTTAATTTTAGTGTAAGGTGTCAGGAAGGAATCCAGCTTCTGCTTTCTGCACATGGCTAGCCAGTTTTGCCAACACCATTTATTAAACAGGGACTCCTTTCCCCATTGCTTTTTTTGTCAGGTTTGTCAAAGATCGGATGGTTGTAGATATGTTGTGTTGCCTCCGAGGCCTCTGTTCTGTTCCATTGGTCTATATCTCTGTTTTGGTACCAGGACCATGCTGTTTTGATTACTGTAGCCTGGTAGCATAGTTTGAAGTCCGGTAGTGTGATGCCTCCCACTTTTTTCTTTTTGCTGAGAATTGGCTTGGCTATGCTGGCTCTCTTTTGGTTCCATATGAAGTTTAAGGTGTTTTTTCCCAGTTCTTTGAAGAAGGTCATTGGTAGCTTGATGGGGATAGCGTTGAATCTATAAATTACTTTGGGCAGTATGGCCATTTTCATGATATTAATTCTTCCTAACCATGAACATGGAATGTTTCTCCATCTGTTTGTGTCCTCTCTGATTTCATTGAGCAGCGGCTTGTAGCTCTCTTTGAAGAGGTCCTTTACGTTCCTTGTTAGTTGTAATCCTAGGTATTTTAATCTCTTTGTAGCAATTGTGAATGGCAGTTCATTCTTGATTTGGCTCTCTTAAGTCTGTTATTGGTGTATAGGAATGCTTGTGATTTTTGCACATTGATTTTGTGTCCCGAGGCTTTGCTGAAGTTGCTTATCAGTTTCAGGAGATTTTGGGCTGAGACAATGGGGTCTGCTAGATATACAATCACGTCTTCTGCAAATAGAGACAATTTGACTTTCTCCTTTCCTATTTGAATTTCCTTTATTTCTTTTTCTTGCCTGACTGCTCTGGCTAGAACTTCCAATGCTATATTGAATAGGAGTGGTGAGAGAGGGCATCCTTGTCTAGTGCCAGATTTCAAAGGGAATGCTTCCAGTTTTTGCCCATTCAGTATGATATTGGCTGTTGGTTTGTTGTAAATAGCTTTTATTATTTTGAGCTACGTTCCGTCAATACCTAGTTTATTGAGGGTTTTTAGCATAAAGGGCTGTTGAATTTCGTCAAAGGCCTTCTCTGCATAAATTGAGATAATGATGTGGTTTTTTGTCTTTGGTTCTGTTTATGTGGTGAATTACGTTTATAGACTTGCGTATGTTGAACCAGCCTTGCACCCCTGGGATGAAGCCTATTTGATCATGGTGGATAAGCTTTTTGATGTGCTGTTGCAATCGGCTTGCCAGTATTTTATTGAAGATTTTTGCATCTGTGTTTATCATGGATATTGGCCTGAAGTTTTCTTTTCTTGTTGAGTCTCTGCTGGGTTTTGGTATCAGGATGATGTTGGTCTCATAAAATGATTTGGGAAGGATTCCTTCTTTTTGGATTATTAGGAATAGTTTCCGAAGGAATAGTACCAGCTCCTCTTTGTATGTTTGGTAGAATTCGGCTGAGAACCCATCTGGACCTGGGCTTTTTTTGGTGGTAGGCTCTTAATTGCTGCCTCAACTTCAGACCTTGTTATTGGTCTATTCAGGGTTTCGACTTCTTCCTGGTTTAGGCTTGGGAGATGGCAAGTGTCCAGGAATTTATTAATTTCTTCCAGGTTTACTAGTTTATGTGTATAGAGTTGTTTGTAATAATCTCTGATGATGGTTTGTATTTCTGTGGAATCTGTGGTGATATCCCCTTTATCATGTTTTATTGCATCTATTTGGTTATTCTCTCTTTTCTTTTTTATTAATCTGGCTAGTGGTCTCTCTATTTTGTTGATCTTTTCGAAAAACCAGCTCCTGGATTTATTGATTTTTTGAAGGGTTTTTTGTGTCTCTATCTCCTTCAGTTCTGCTCTGATCTTAGTTATTTCTTGTCTTCTGCTAGGTTTTGAGTTTTTTTGATCTTGCTCCTCTAGCTCTTTCAATTTTGATGATAGGGTATCAATTTTCGATGTCTCCTTGCTTCTCATGTGGGCACTTACTGCTGTATATTTTCCTCTAGAGACTGCTTTAAATGTGTCCCAGAGATTCTGGTATGTAGTGTCTTTGTTCTCGTTGGTTTTGAAGAACTTTATTTCTGCCTTGATTTCATTATTTATCCAGTCAACATTCGAGAGCCAGTTGTTCAGTTCCCATGAAGCTGTGCGGTTCTGAGTTAGTTTTTGCATTCTGAGTTCTAACTTGATTGCACTGTGGTCTGAGAGACTGTTTGTTGTGATTTCCATTCTTTTGCATTTGCTGAGGAGTGATTTGCTTCCAATTACATGGTCAATTTTAGAGTAGGTGTGATGTGGTGCTGAGAAGAATGTATATTCTGTGTATTTGGGGTGGAGAGTTCTGTAAATGTCTATTAGGTTTGCTTGTTCCAGGTCTGAGTTCAAGTCCTGGATATCCTTGTTAATTTTCTGTCTTGTTGATCTGTTTAACATTGACAATGGGGTGTTAAAGTCTCCCACTATTATTGTATGGGAGTCTGAGTCTCTTTGTAAGTCATTAAGAACTTGCTTTGTGTATCTGAGTGCTCCTATATTGGGTGTGTATGTATTTAGGATCGTTAGCTCTTTTTGTTGCATTGATCCTTTTACCATTATGTAATGTCCTTTTTTGTCTCTTTTGATGTTTGTTGGTTTAAAGTCTATTTTATCGGAGACGAGAATTGCAACACCTGCTTTTTTTTGCTCTCCATTTGCTTGGTAAATCTTCCTCCATCCCTTTATTTTGAGCCTTTGTGTATCCTTGCATGTGAGATGGGTTTCCTGGATACAGCACACCGATCGGTTTTGGCTTTTTATCCAATTTGCCAGCCTGTGTCTTTTTATTGGGGCATTTAGTCCATTTACATTTAGGGTTAATATTGTTATGTGTGAATTTGATACTATCATTTTGATGCTAGCTGGCTGTTTTGTGCATTAGTTGATGCAGAATCTTGATTGTGTCGATGCTCTTTACCATTTGGTATGTTTTTTGAGTGGCTGGTACTGGTTGTTCCTTTCTGTGTGTAGAGCCTCTTTCAGGAGCTCTTGTAAAGCAGGCCTGGTGGTGATGAAATCTCTGAGTACTTGCTTGTTTGCAAAGGATTTTATTTTTCCTTCACTTATGAAGCTTAGTTTGGCTGGATATGAGATTCTGGGTTGAAAGTTCGTTTCTTTAAGGATGTTGAATATTGGCCCCCACTCTCTTTTGGCTTGTAGGGTTTCTGCTAAGAGATCTGCTGTGAGTCTGATAGGCTTCCCTTTGTGGGTGACCCGACCTTTCTCTCTGGCTGCCCTTAGCATTTTATCCTTCATTTCAACCCTGGTGAATCTGACGATTATGTGCCTTGGGGTTCCTCTTCTTGAGGAATATCTTTGTGGTGTTCTCTGTATTTCCTGGACTTGAATATTGGCCTGCCTTGCTAGGTTGGGGAAATTTTCCTGGATAATATCCTGAAGAGTATTTTCTAGCTTGGATTCATTCTCTTCATCACATTCAGGTACACCTATCAAACGTATATTAGGTCTTTTCACATAGTCCCACATTTCTTGGAGACTTTGTTCATTCCTTTTTACCCTTTTTTCTCTATTCTTGCCTTCTCGTTTTATTTCATTGAGTTGATCTTCAACCTCTGATATCCTTTCTTCTGCTTGGTCAATTCGGCTGTTGAAACTTGTGCATGCTTCACGAAGTTCTCATGTTTTTCAGTTCCATCAATTCACTTATATTCCTCTCTAAGTTGTCCATTCTCGTTAGCATTTCATCAAATCTGTTTTCAAGGTTCTTAGTTTCTTTGCATTGGGTTAGAACATGTTCTTTTAGCTCACAGAAGTTTCTTATTACTCACCTTCTGAAGTCTGATTCTGTCATTTCATCACACTCATTCTCCATCCAGCCTTGTTTCCTTACTGGTGAGGAGTTGTGATCCCTTGTAGGAGGAGAGGTGTTCTGGTTTTGGGTGTTTTCATCCTTTTTGCGCTGATTTCTTACCATGTTTGTGGATTTATCTACCTGTTGTCTTTGTAGTTGCTGACTTTCAGATTTGGTCTCTGGGTGAACTTCCAGTTTGTGGATCATGAAGTTATTTCTGTTTCTTAGTTTTCCTTCTGACAGTCTGGCCCCTCTGCTGTAGGACTGTTGAGGTCTACTCCAGGCCCTGCTTGCCTGGGAATCACCTGCAGCAGCTGCATAACAGTAAGGGCTGCTACCAGTTTCTTCTTCTCTTCTCTTTGTCCCAGAAGGATACCCACCAAATGTCAGTCTGTTCTCTCCTTTATGGGGTGACTCTTTGGACATAGGGGGGTCAGGGAGCTGCTTGAAGAGACAGTCTGTCCTTTATTGGAGCTCAGGTGCTGAGCTGTGAGCTCTGTTGTTGCTGGGTAGGCACGTTTAGGTCTGCTGCAGTAGAACTCGTAAACTCCTTTTTTTTTTTTTTTTTTTCCCAGGTGCTCTGTCCCAGGGAGTTACGGCTTTATTTATGAGTTTCTGTTGTGCTGCTGCATTTTTTTTTCAGGACTGTTCTGCCCAGCGAGGAGGCAGCCTAGTCACTGTCTGCCTGCAGAGGCTTTGCTGAACTGTTGGGGGCTCTGCCCAGCTACCGTGTGAACTTCTCTGCAGTCCTGTTTATGTGGGTGTAGTTAGAACTGCCTCGGCAATGGTGGCCCGCCTCTGTGATGGCGGACTCTCTCTGTAATGGCAGGTTGCCTTGGCAATGGTGGGCTGCCTCAGCAATGGCGGACTACCTCTGTAGTGGTGGAGTGTCTGGGTAATGGTGGACGCCACTCCCTGACAGAGCTGGACCGTCCCAGGTTCAGCTGTGCTTGCTGTGAAACTCTCAACCCAGAGCGTTTTCAACTGCTTTTTTTTTTTTTTTTGTGGGGGTGGGTCCAGCCAAGCCTGATCACCTGACTCCCTGACTCAGAGTCTTTTTGTTTTTTTTTTTTTAGTTGAACGGTCGACTCTCTCCCAGGTGTTCCAGTTGCCTGTTGAAAAGGCGCCGGGATCTGTGTGATTTCCCGTGGGGTGACTCACTGTGCCAGCTGAAAGAGTGGCGCTGAGTTTCATGGCGTTTTTTTTGCCCAGGAATCTCCTGGCCTGGCTCCCTGTTTCCAGTTCCTTTTTAAATCAGACGAATGGGCGACCTGTCTCCCTGGGTCTCCAATCGCCGGCTAAAAGGGCACCCGGACCAGTGTGTTTTGTACAGAGAACCCCCGTGCCAGGGTGCCGGCAAAGCAGCCGCGCCATGCTGGCCAAAACAGCCGTGCTGGCGACCAGTGGGGCTCCTCCGCCTGGGAATCTCCTGGTCGGTGGGCAATAAAACTCTGCCTGGAAATGCAGAGTCCACTCACCCTCTGTGATTTCACTGGGAGCTGCACTCCAGAGCTGTTCCTAGTCGGCCATCTTGAGTCCTCTCCGACCAATGTAGTTTTCAACTCAGTTGTTTGTTTGAATATTTTTAAATTGAATTATCTCTCTTTTCTTATTTGTATTTCTCTTTATATTCTAGATATAAATAATGTTAGAAATGATATATTATAAATAATTTCTTCCAGTCTGTAGATTTTATTTTCACTCTCTTAATGGGATCTGTATATCATAAGTTGAAATTCTTAATTTTATTTTAAATACTGACATATTTCTCTCGTCTGCAGAGGCCCTTATAATTTTTTGTAATATCCTTTTTTCCCTTTAAACAATTCCTTTTTGTGTTCTATTTAAGAAGTCTTTGCTTAATCCAAGACTGTAACTGATCTACCTTCACAAGTTTTTTGAGTACAATGTGAGATTAAAATACATGTTTTCAGTATCATTATCCAGGTGACTCAGCAACATGTACTGATAAAGCCATTCCTTTCCAGTGAAGTGTATTGTCATCTTTGTTAATAACTCGGTGAAGTTGTGTGTGTAAGTCTGTTTCTGGACTCCATTTTTTTCCCATTGGTTAGTTGTCTAATCTTGTACCACAACCACACTGTAATCATTACAGTTTTATAACAGATTATGATAGCAGATATTATAAACTCTCTGATAGTGATGTTATGCGGAAGAATTGGCTTGGCTCTTTTGATTCTTTTTCATTCTTATGAAAATGCTGAAAACAGTTTGTCACTATCTTCTCCAAAAATCTAGCTGGGGTTGATTGTGATCATGTAGAATCTATAGATTAACTGGGGAGAACCTAACATCTTTACAACATTGAGGTTTTCAGTCAATGAACATTGTATATCCCTTTACCTATTTCACACTTCTTTTAGTAGCACTTGTAGTTTTCCATGTAGAGGTTTCACATATAAATTGCTAGATCTTTTCCCCTAGATATGTAATAGGTTTTAATGCTGTTACAAATAGTATCACCAAAAATGTATTTTCCACTGTTTGCCACTGATGTATAGAAATGCAATTATATTTAACATATTTCACTCGTCTGCAGAGGCCCTGATAATTTTTTTAGTATTTTTATTAGATACCCAGTTGTGTCATCTGGGTCCAGGGATAGTTTTATTTCTTCATTTCTAACTCAGTCCTTTCACTTGTTTTTCATGTCTTCTGCACTTTCTAAGACATTTATTACAATGTTGAATAGAAACCATAGTAGTAGGCATCCATGTATCATTCCTGATCTCAAAGAGAAACTTTCAGTAATTTACCACTAAGTAGGATGTTTGCTGTATGATTTTTGTACAATCTGAAAATCAAATTAATTAAATTGCCTTTTAGTTATTGTTTGATAAGCATTTTTATTTTATATGGTTACTGAACTTTGGGAAATGTTTTTTCTACACTTATGATGAGTATGTGATTTTTTGCCATTTTCCTGTTTATGTGGTAAATGTTATCAACTGATTTCTGAATGTTACAACCATTTTGCATACCTAGACTCAATGAGATCTATAAAATCTATATGTCTTTTTGTATCCAGCCACTGGAGTCTCTGCCTGATTAGTTTAGTCACCACTTAATGAATGGACGAATATTTCCTTAAATACCTTGATTCAGTAAATCTCCCAGCCTTTGTTGAAGGAATCTGTGTATATTTGTGTGCTTGTGTGTGTGTGTTGGGGCACACCTTCAATGCTCTGATTATCTGACAGGTTGTCAACAACTTTACCTTCAGTTCTTTCTTACCTAGAGCTTTTTTTTTTTAACTTTAGGTGCATACTATATCTGGCATTTCTCTCCATGTTATTCCTCCCTCCCCTCCCCTCCTTCCCCACCCCCTACTGTCTCTTCCCTACACCCCCTCAACTGCCCACAGTGTGTGATGCTTCTCTCCCTGAATTCACATGTTCTTGTTCAACACCCACCTATGAGTGGGAACACACGGAGTTTGGCTTTCTGTTCTTGTGTCAGTTTGCTGAGAATGCTGGTTTCCAGATTCATCCAAGTCCCTTCAAAGGACACAAACTCATCATTTTTTATGGCTGCGTAGTATTCCATGGTGTATATGTACCATATTTTCTTTGTCTAGTCTATCATTGATAGGCATTGGGGTTGGTTCCAGGTCTTTGCTATTGTACACAGGGCTGCAATGAACATACATGTGCATGTGTCTTTATAGTAGAATGATTTATAGTTCTTTGGGTATATACCCAGTAATGGGATTGCTGGGTCAAAGGAAATTTCTGTTTCTAGATCCTCGAGAAATCACCACAGTGTCTTCCACAATGGTTGAACTAATTTACACTCCCACCAACTGTGTAAGAATGTTCTTATTTCTCTACATCCTCTCCAGCATCTGTTGTCTCCAAATTTTTTAATGATCGCCATTCTAACTGGTGTGAGATGGTATCTCAGTGTGGTTTTGATTTGCATTTCTTTAATGACCAGTGATGATGAGCATTTTTTCATATGTTTGTTGACCTCATATATGTCTTCTTTTGAAAAGTGTCTGTTCATATCCTTTGCCCACTTTTTAATGGGGTTGTTTGTTTTTTTCTTGTGTATCTGTTTTAGTTCTTTGCATATTCTGAATATTAGCCCTTTGTCAGATGGGTAGATTACAAAAATTTTTTCCCATTCTGTTGGTTGCTGATTCACTCTAATGATGGTTTCTTTTGCTGTACAGAAGCTCTGAATTTTAATTAGATCTCATTTGTCTATCTTGGCTTTTATTGCCATTGCTTTTGGTATTTTAGTCATAAAGTCCTTGCCTATGCCTATGTCCGAGATGGTTTTGCCTATGTTTTCTTCTAGTGTTTTTATGGTGTTAGGTTTTATGTTTAAATCTTTAATCCATCTGGAGTTAATTTTAGTGTAAGGTGAAAAGTAGGGGTCCAGTTTCTGCACATTGCTAGCCAGTTTTCCCAACACCATTTATTAAACATGGAGTCCTTTCCCCATTGCTTGTTTTTGCCAGGTTTGTCAAAGATCAGATGGTTGTAGATGTGTGGTGTTTCTTCTGGGGTCTCTGTTCTGTTCCATTGGTCTATGTCTCTGTTCTGGTACCAGTACCATGCTGTTTTGATTACTGTAACCTTGCAGTATAGTTTGAAGTCCAGCAGTGTGATGCCTCTGGCTTTGTTCTTTTTGCTTAGGATTGTCTTGGCTGTGTGGGCTCTCTTGTGATTCCATATGAAGTTTAAAGTGGGTTTTTTCAGTTCTGTGAAGAAGGTCATTGGTAGCTTGATCGATATAGCGTTGACTCTATTGATTACTTTGGGCAGTATGACCATTTTCATGATACTAATTCGTCCTAATCATGAGTGTGGAATGTTTTTCCATCTGTTTGTGTCCTCTCTTACTTCGTTGAGCAGTGATTTGTAGTTCTCTTTGAAGAGGTCCTTTACATCCTTTGTTAGTTGTATTCCTAGTTATTTTATTCTTTTTGTAGCAATTATGAAGGGGAGTTCTCTCTTGATTTGGCTTTCTGTTTGTCTGTTTTTGGTATATAGGAATGCTTGTGATTTCTGCACATTGATTTTGTATCCTGAGACTGCTGAAGTTGCTTATCAGTTTGAGAAGGTTTTGGGCTGAGACGATGGGGTCTTCTAGATACACAATCATGTCGTCTGCAAATAGAGACAGTTGGACTTCCTCCTTTCCTTTTAAGTACTCTTTATTTCTTTTTCTTGCCTGATTGCTCTGGCTAGAACTTCCAATACTATGTTGAATAGGAGTTGTGAGAGAGGGCATCCTTGTGTAGTGCCTGATTTCAAAGGGATTTCTTAGAGCTTTTGCCTGTTCAGTATGATATTGGCTGTAGGTTTGTCATATATGCTTTTATCATTTTATGATATGTTCCGTCAATACCTAGTTTTTTTTATTTTGAGATGGCGTTTCGCTCTCGTTACCCAGGCTGGAGTGCAATGGCGCAATTGCGGCTTACCGCAGCCTCCGCCTCCTGGGTTCAGGCAATTCTCCTGCCTCAGCCTCCTGAGTAGCTGGGATTACAGGCACGTGCCACCATGCCCAGCTAATTTTTTGTATTTTTAGTAGAGACGGGGTTTCACCATGTTGACCAGGATGGTCTCGATCTCTTGACCTTGTGATCCACCCGCCTTGGCCTTCCCAAAGTGCTGGGATTACAGGCGTGAGCCACTGTGCCCGGCCTAATACCTAGTTTATGGAGAGTTTTTAGCATGAAGTGCTGTTGAATTTATCGAAGGCCTTTTCTCTGCATCTATCAAGATAACCATGTAGTTTTTGTCTTTGGTTCCATTTATGTGATGGATTTCATTTATGGATTTGCATATGTTGAACCAGCCTTGCATCCCTGGGATGAAGCTTACTTGGTCGTGATGGATAAGTTTCTTGATGTGCTGTTGCAATCTTTTTGCCAGTATTTTATTGAAGATTTTTGCATCAATGTTCATCATGGATATTGGCCTGAAGTTTTCTCTTTTAGTTGAGCCTTTGCCTAGTTTTGGTATCAGAATGGTGTTGGTCTCATAAAATGAGTTAGGGAGGATTCCCTCCTTTTGTATTGTTTGATACCGTTTCATAAGGAATGGAACCAGCTCCTCTTTGTACGTCTGGTAGAATTCGGCTGTGAACCCATCTGGACCTGGACTACTTTTGGTTGGTAGGCTATTGATTGCTGCCTCTACTTCAGCCCTTGTTACTAGTCTATTCAGAGTTTCAGCTTCCTTCTGGTTTAGTCTTGGTAGAGTACAAGTGTCCAGGAATTTATCCATTTCTTTCTGGTTTACTGGTTTATGTGAATAGAGCTGTTTGTAGTAATCTCTGATGGTAGTTTGTATTTCTGCGGGATTAGCAGTGATATCCTCTTTATCATTTTTTATTGCATCTATTTGATTCTTCTCCCTTTTCTTTTTTATTAATCTGGCTAGCGGTCTATTTTGTTGATCTTTTCAAAAAAGCAACTCCTGGATTTATTGATTTTTTGAAGGGTTTTTGTGTCTCTGTCTCCTTCAGTTCTGCTCTGATCTTAGTTATTTCGTCTCTTCTGCCAGCTTTTGAGTTTTTTTGATTTTGCTCCTCTAGCTATTTCAATTTTGATGATAGGGTGTCAATTTTAGGTTTTTCCCCTCCTCTTTGTTGGGTGTTTATTCCTATAAATTTCCCCCTCGACACTGCTTTAAAGGTGTCCCAGTGATTCTGGTAAATTGTGTCTTCATTCTGGTTGGTTTCAAAGCACCACATTGCACTTACTCTAAAATTGACCACATCATTGGAAGCAAATCACTCCTCAGCAAATGCAAAAGAACAGAAATCATAACAAACAGTCTTATCAGACCACAGTACAATCAGACTAGAAGTCAGGGTCAAGAAACACTCAAACCCGCAGAACCACTCGGAAACTAAACAACTTGCTTCTGAGTGTCGACTGGATAAACAATGAAATGAAGGCAGAAATAAAGATGTTCTTCGAAACTTACGTAGAGCTTCTAAGCCATCAGAAGTAAAAGCATGGGGCCTTCTCAAATCTTCTTGAGATAAAACAGCACAACAATCCCACGCATGTCTGTAGCCTTGCACAAAAAGGCAACGGACCCTCTAAATTCCTAAGATTTTATCTGAGCTTTATAAAAGCCTCAAGAGAAAGCTCATACCCCAGTTTTTTATTCTAAGTTTTTGGTCAGCCACTTGTCTGCCCAGCTGTTA
Organism: Sapajus apella; assembly: GCF_009761245.1. NCBI lineage: Eukaryota > Metazoa > Chordata > Mammalia > Primates > Cebidae > Sapajus > Sapajus apella. The sequence continues at coordinate 9,397,467 of NW_022437014.1, read as the reverse complement.
TCACTACCTCAGGAAGTGACAATAGGAAATGATTATCTTCTGACCTTATTATTTTCTTTTTTTTGGACAGAAGCCCTCAGTAGAAGGGTTGTTTATCCAGAGAAAGCTGAGTCAGATCAAATAAAGACAAATTCTGAGAATGGAACTTTTAAGCAAGCATCCACACAGAGCAAGTAGTGACAGTCCTCTGGAGATGGGCTTTGAGGTGGCTCCGATCACATTCTGACCCTCCAGTGATTTGTTGTTTTTGTTTGTGTTTTGTTTGAACAGATAACATCATTGTATGATGCTTGGTTTTCAAGGCTACTGTAAAGCTGATGGAGATAGGTAGAATTAGGACACACTGAAATGTTACAAAGTTTGCTCTTGTTACTGGCATTCAGTTACTTAAATAAACACTACTTGTAGTGTTGCAAACCTTTAATTTCCAAAGCTCTGAAACTTTGGATTTTAATAATTTTTGCCACAATTTATTTTCATTGCTTTGATGAAATAGCAGACATTCTGAGGTTATCGACCCAATCGTGGCCGAAATCAAGAGAAGCCTGAGCATGACCAGCGTCACCAGTGCCAGTGAGGCCAGCCCCAAGCATGGGCCTAAGCTGGGACCTGGGGACTCTGCAGAGGCCTGCCCACCCAGCAAGGCCAGTTGCAGCCCCAGCAGGCACAAAGCAAAAGCCAAGTCACTGAACCTCCTCCACGAGGCCAAGCACCATGAAGACCCCCAGAGAGGCTTCAAGCCCAAGACCAGGACCCCAGAGGAGAGGCCGAAGTGGCCCCATGAGCAGGTAGGACTTTCTGTCCCAGAGAAGGGAGCAGAGGGGCCAGAGAGCAAGGGACCCAGCTCTGCATCTCTTCTTACAGAGGTGCTGATCCATAATGAGAGCTCCACCCACCTGACCTAATTACCTCCCAAGGGCCTCACCTCCTAACACTATTACATTGGAGGCTAGGATTTCAAAATAGAAATTTTGAAGGGACACAGACATTCAGTCCATAATACATAGAAAGTAATTTCTTAAATAAAGTATTGGAAGTGTCTGGGTGTGGTGGTTCACGCCTGTAATCCCAGCACTTTGAAACAGGAGGATTGCTTGAGCCCAGGACTGCTAGACCAGCCAGGGTAACATAACAAGACCCTGTCTGTCTGTCTGTCTCTCTGTCTCTACACACACACACACACACACACACACACACACAATTAGCTGGTTGATCTGCTACATGCCTGTAGTTCTGACTACTCAGGAGGCTAAGGAGGAAGGATCACTGGAGGCCAGGAATTTGAGGCTGCAGTGAGCTGTGATTGAGTCATTGCACTGCTGCCTGGGCAACAAAGTGAGACTCTGTCTCAAAAGAAAAAAAATATTAAAAGCACAAGCTCAAAAGAAAAATGGTGATACATTTGATTTCACTAAAGTATTTAGACTTCTGTTCAAAGAATCATACCACAAACAAAGTTTAAAGAGAAACTGTAGATCAGGAAAAGGTATTTGCAATTCATTTAATCAATAAAGGATACATATGTAGAATATTTAAGGAATTCTTAGAAACTAATATTTTTAAAAGTCAGCCAACCAAAAGAAAAGTGGGCAAACAATATGAACACGTAATTCATAGAAAAGGAAACTTGGTTATGAATGATGGTTCACACCTGTGATTCCTGCACTTCGGTAGGCCAAGGTGGGCAGATACCTGAGGTCAGGAGTTTGAAACTAGCCTGGCCAACATGGTGAAACCTCGTCTCTATTAAAAACACAAAAATTAGCTGGCCATGATGGCACGTGCCTATAGTCCCAGGTACTCGGGAGGCGGAGGCATGAAAATCGTTTGAACCCAGTAGGGGGAAGTTGCAGTGAGCCAAGATTGCACCGCTGTGCACCAGCCTGGGAAGCAGAGCAAGATTCTATCTCAAAAAAAAAAAAAAAAAAAAAAAAAAAAGGAAACTTGAATGATCTCATTTGCAAACATAGTAAGAGGTTTAGCATCAGTAGGAATGAGGGAATTGGACATAGAAATGAGAAGAAGAGGTCGGGCGTGGTGGCTCACGCCTGTAATCCCAGCACTTTGGGAGGCCACGGCAGGTGGATCACAAGGTCAAGAGATGGAGACCATCCTGGCCAACATGGTGAAAATCCGTCAGTACTAAAAATAAAAAAAATTCCCTGGGTGTGCTGGTGTGTGTCTGTAGTCCTAGCCTCTCGTGAGGCTGTGGCAGGAGAATTGCTTGAAACCAGAAAATGCAAGTTGCAGTGTGCCAGGATCATGCCACTGCACTCCATCCTGGTGATAGAGGGAGACTTCGTCTCAAAACAAAAAAAGAGAAGATAGTATTAAGAGATGGAGACTTTAGGGCCATTAAGCAGCGATGAAGTCATAGGGGTGAGCCCCCATGGACGTGATTAGTGCCTTATAAAAGGGCTTGTAGGTGATGGTGAATCTGTTCCTTCTGCCGCATAAGAACATATTATTATTTTGAGACAGGGTCTCACTCTGTAGCCCACGCTGGAATACAGTGGCACAGTCGCTGCTCAATGCAGCATTAGCCTCCTGGGCTCAAGTGATCCTCCCACCACAGTTTCCTGCGTAGCTAGGACCACAGCTGTGCCACCACACCTGGCTGATTTTTGAATTTTTTGTGGAGATAGGGGTCTCACTATGCTGCCCAGGCTGGTCTCAATCTCCTTAACTCAGTGGGCCCTCTTGGCCTCCCAAAGTGCTGGGATTACAAGTGTCAGCCACCATGCCTGGCAGTTGATTTTATTTTGAAAGCCCTGTAATAGCAAGTGCCAGTGAGGATGTGGAACAGCAGGAGCACTTGTCAGCTGCTGCTGGAGATGCAAACTGATGCTGCCAGTTTGGAGAGAAATTAATGTATCTTGAAGTCAAAGATACTCTTGTTCAATGCCTAGCCCTTCCACTTCCCGGTGTGGGCTCCAGAGAGACTCATACATTTACATGATAATGTTTATAATCACCCTCATGTAGTGACAATTGGAAACCACTTAGATGTCCATCAGCAGGAATGTGGAGGAATGCACCGTGGGTACTCACACAATACAATATGACCTGGAGTAGGGACCAACAAACTCCTGCCTATCTGCCAAATCTGGCCCATGACCTGTTATCGTTCAACCCAGGAGCTAAGAAGAATGGTTTTGATAATATTAAAGTGCTATAAAAAGCAAAACAGGCTGGGTGAGGTGGCTCACACCTGTAATTCCAGCACTTTGGGAGGCTGAGGCAGGTGGATCACCTGAGGTCAGGAGTTTGAGACCACCCTGACCAACATGGTGAAACCTTGTGTCTACTAAATACAAACAAATTAGCCAGGCATGGTGGCACATGCCTGTAATCCCAGCTACTTGGGAGGCTGAGGCAGGAGAATGGCTGGAACCTGGAAGGTGAAGGTTGTGAGCCGAGATTGCGCCATTGCCCTCCAGCCTAGTCAACAAGAGTGAAACTTCTTCTCAAAAAAAAAAAAAAACAAACAAACAAAAAACCAAAATAACAACAACAAATGCAAAGCAAAGACTTTGCAACAGAAACCATATGTTGCCTGCAAAGCCTAAAATATGTTACTATCTGGCTTTTACACAAAAAGTTTGCTGACCTTTGATCTAGAGTCTCATGTATTAACACCAAGAAGCCTTTCAAAAAAGCATGTTACCCGGCCAGGAGCGGTAGCTCACGCCTGTAAACCCAGCACTTTGGGAGGCCGAGGTGGGTGGATCATGATGCCAGTAGTGTTAGGCCAGCCTGGCCTGACCGACATGGTGAAACCCCATCTCTACTAAAAATACAAAAATTAGCCAGGCATGGTAGTGTGTGCCTGTAATCCCAGCAATTCGGGAGGCTAAGGCAGGAGAATCACTTGAACCAGGGAGTCAGAAGTTACTGTGAGTGAGATGGTACCATTGCACACCAGCCTGAGACAGAGCAAGACTCTGTCAAAAACAAAAAAAAAAAAAAACACAAACACAAAAAAAAAGAGTAAATTTTGAATAATATGTGTGAGTCATATACAATATATATCATACATGGACATATATGTATAATATTAGCTAGCATTTAAAAATATGTTTAAAGACATCCACATAAGTAGCAGAACTTTCAAAATATTACGCAGGAGTGATAAACTCTAAATTCAGAGGAGTGGGTACCTCTAGGGATGGGTAGAGGAATAAGCCTGTGGGGGGAGCTTCTGGGGGCTTTATTTCATATATAAGTTTGTCTTAGTTCATGAAACAAGAGAAGATCTGAAACAAGTATCTCTACATTTGAGGATGTTCTGAAACACCAGAGAGTGGTACCCAGGTGTTTGACATACGGGCTCCTACAAATTTATGTATGTTTGAAACATTGATTGATTGATTGATTGATTCATTCATTCATTCTTGAGACGGAGTCTTGCTCTGTCACCCTTGACTCACTGCAACCTCCACCTCCTTAGTTCAAGTGATTCTCCCACTTTGGCCTTCCAGGTAGCCGGGTTTACAGGCGCATGCAGCAATGCCTGGGTAATTTTTGTATTTTTAATAGAGTCGGGGGTTTCATCATGTTGATCAGACTGATCTTGAACACCTTACCTCAAGTGATCCACTTGTCTCAGCCTCCCAAAGTGATGGGGTTATAGGCATGAGCCACTGCACCTGCCCTGAAATATTTGATAATACATTTTATTTTGTTTTAAGAAGTGGCTTTCGGTGAGTGTGCCCAGGAGGAGGATGGCTGTGGAGATGGGCAGGTGCCCTCCCTGCTGTGCACCCAGCCCCATGTCTGCCCTAGCCAGGCCCCAGTTGCAGGCTGAACAATTGTCACAGGCCAGACAGGCGGACGTCCTGGCCTGGGGCTCAGCCCACGACTGCTGGGTGCCCTTTTTGCAGTTGCCCTGGCAGCGGGTGAGCCCGGTTTGCTCCACCAGCTGAGGCCCAGGCTGCAGTGGTGCTGGCCACAGAGGATAGAGTTAGTGGCCTGGGACCTGCCACAATCCATAGCAGGAGTCAGAGCCCGATTTCCCAGTCCGCAGAGTGAGAAGGTGGATCTCATGGTCTCCAAGGATTCATCCAGCTCTGTTTTCCTGGACTCAAGGTTTATCCCAAGGCCTGTGGCTGATGACCTGGGCTCCAGTCTCTCTAAGCAAGGGAGCAAAGCTGAGCAGAAGTCAGCCTCCACATTCCTGGCTTTTCACCCCCATCCTGAGCTTCTCTCTGCCTTTCCCATCAGTTCTGGTGCCCCTTGAGGAGGGGCTTCCCAGAGGAAGAGCTGGCCAAAAGGGGCCTTTATGTGTGACTTGGAAGGCAGAAGAAAAGAGGCAGCCGTTGCTATCTGGAGGCAGCCGTGGCCGTCCACGGTGTCACTGACCAAGTGTAGGTCCATTCTGCCTGTGCACAGCAAGTCCATCATTGTGACACGGGTTTTGCAAAAGAAAAAATATGAATTCACAAGGCAGCCAAAGGAGGAAGCGGGAAAACAGCTCTCAAATCCACCTCCCTGGGGATAAGGGTGGGGGTTGTTTCTAGGTTAGGGGAGTGTGATGCTCTAAGAGGTGGAGGGAGGTGACGTTATTCGCATCCAGTAGTACCGAATATTAAATGCATTTAATAAAGAGATCTTCCAAAGAGGCTTTGTGGGGGCAACAAGGCCGTTTTATTTCTCACTGGGGTGCAAGTGGGCCGAATCCAAGAAAGGCGAAGGGGGTAAGTTGGGAATTGGCTTTATAGGTTGGGGTAGTTTTTTCAGGGGTGGGGGCGTTGCAGAGTAAGATCAGTTACAGTGGTGGGGTTAGGGGCAAGGAGTATACATGACCACGAGTTTAGTTACAGTGGTGGGTGGGGATGAGGCAGAAGAGCAGTTAAGATGACAGGCTGGGTGAGAAGTATTCACATTATCATAAGAACAGTTAAGATGGCAGGGTTGGGTGAGGGACTTGTGTGGAGAAGCTCTGCTGGGCAATCAGGGACAATGGCGAACACAGGTGCGGGATGGGAGGCGATCAGCTGAGGCAGACAGGACTTCAGACTTTCATGCTCCAGGCTTGCCTATGGAGACCTGATAGGTGATTGGCAGTGGGCAAAAATGAAGTAATAGGTTCATTTTGTGCAGAGGAGGCCAGGCACGGTGGCTCATGCCTGTAATCCCAGCACTTTGGGAGGCAGAGGTAGGTGGATTACACAGTCAGGAGATCGAGACCATCCTGAATAACATGGTGAAACCCATCTCTACTAAAAATACAAAAAATTAGCCAGGCGTGATGGCACATGCCTGTAGTCCCAGCTACTCTGGAGGCCGAGGCAGGAGAAATGCTTTAACCTGGGAGGTGGAGGTGGCAGTGAGCCACGATCGCACTACTGCACTCCAGCACTCCAGCCTGGGCAACAGAGCGAGACTGTGTCTCAAAAACAAACAGAAGAAATGTTCAGAGGAAGGCAGTGCAAGGCTCTTGTCAGTTTCCTGGTATTTCCTTAGCCATGTAGCTTTTGTTCTTGTGGCTACAAAGTGGCTGCTGTTTTTCCAGGCCTTGGATTGCCTTCCTGGGCGGGAAAGAGGGAAGGTTCAAAGGCGGAGTCTGTCTCTTTTTAGCTGAAAAACATAGATTTCTCAAAAGTTTTAAGATTATACTTCAATTTTTATCTTTCGGCGGCAAGTAAGTTGTGTCACTATTCTCAACCTGCAGGAGTGTTTAACTGGGCATGTTGCTTTCTCTCTGTTAGATCGGTTTTCAAATTTATGAATGGGTACTGAAATTTATCAGTTGCTTTTTTCTTTGTGGATTGAGCATTTGTTTCTTATATTTTTATGTTGATAAGGCAGCTTACAGTGATTGGCTTTTGAATGTTAACTAACATTGCATTTCTGGAATTCAGTCAACTTGCTTGTGATGTATGATCAACCCCATTTTATATGTGTTTTAATTGGGTTTGCTAATAGTTCATTTGGTAATTTTGTACTTATGTTCACAAAAGGAAGTGGAGTATAAGTTTCCTTTCTGGTGATGTCCTGTTAGGTTTCAATATGAAATATTAAGGCTATGCAGGTTAAACAATTTGGAAACTGTTTCTTCTATTTCTGACAGATTTCATGTAAGATGTGTGCTATTTCTTCCTTTAAGCATTTGGAAAGAATTCACTTAGTAAGCCATGTGAGACTGTAGTTTTCTTTATAAGGTTTTTAATTACAGGTTCAATTACATATATATCAGTATTCATTTTGCTAAGCTGTGTTTCCTGAATCAATTTGTTCATTTCTTCTCAAATTTCAAAGTTGATCTAGTATTCACTTATCTTTTTAATACTGATAAGGTCTGCAATTAGAGTTTGTGTCTTTTTTCTGTTTTCTTTTTTTTTCTTTTCTTTTTTTTTTTTTTTGAGACGGGGTCTTGCTCTGTCACCAGGCTGGAGTGCAGTGGTACGATCTTGGCTCACTGCCACCTCTGCCTCCGGGATTCTCTCGATTCTCTTGCCTTGGTCTCCCGAGTAGCTGGGATTACTGTCGTGTACCACCACACCTGACTAACATTTTGTATTTTTAGTGGAGATGGGCTTTTACTATGTTGGCCAGACTGGTCTCGAACTCCTGACCTTGTGATCTGCCCACCTCAGCCTCCCAAAGTACTGGGATTACAGGGCTGAGCCACCACACTCAGCCTTGTCTTTTTTAATCTTGCTGGGGGACATTAATTTTATTAGTGTTTCAAAAAAGCAAACTTTGGCTTTATTTCTTTCATACTGAATATGTTTTGCTTAATTTCAAAACATATTGTTCCACTGTGATTAAATGTTTGTATAATTAAAACTGTTAGGAATTTGTTTTCTCAATCATTGCAAATATGATTAATTTTTATAAATATTTCTTCTGCACTTGAAAAATATGTATTCTGTGTGTTCAGTTTAGTGTACCACATGTCTCAATTAGGTCAAGTGTGTTACATGCATCCTTCAGAGATGCATCTTTCCTTACTGATGTTTTGTCTGTTTTTCAGTGACGGAGAGATATTAAAGTTTCCCACAAGTATTATCATCTTATTTCTCTTTTTTGTTTGTTAGGTTTTGTTCTGTGTATTTTAAGGTTAAGTTAGTTACCAGGCATAAACAAATTTAGAATTCCTTTGTTGCACCCTCTCATCATTACGAAATGCCCTCTATCTTTCACCTTGCTCTTTCATTAGAGTTTATAGTTTTGTTTTTTTGTTCTTTTGTTTGTTTTGAGATGGAGTTTTGCTCTGTCACCCAGTCTAGGGTGCAGTGGTGCAATCTCTGCTCAGTGCAGCCTCCACCTCCCAGTTCAAGGGATTCCCTTACCTCAGCCTCCTGAGTAGCTAGGACTACAGGTGCATGCCACCACTCCTGGTTAATTTTTTGTATTTCAGTAGAAACGAGTTTCACCGTGTTGGCCCAGATGGTCTCAGTCTTCTGACCTCATGATCTGCCGGCCTCGGCCTTCCACAGTGCTGGGGTTACAAGCCTGAGCCACCTCACCTGGCCTCATTTGAGGTTTTTAAATATGTAAAAGAAAATAAAGTCTTGGGACTACCAAACCTGTTACGCTAAGGGGAGAAGAGAGGTAAGCTTAGGAGCTGAGTCCTGCAACGCTGCTGCCATTTTTTCTCCCCAGACAGATAACTGCCATTTCACAACCCTGTTTGATGGCATCAGACATAAGCCAGGTCCCCACTCCCACAAAAGGCCATGTACCTCTCCATATGGCCACCCTCACAAATCGCTCACAGGGACATTCCTTGCTAACTCCTAAATCTTTCAGGATCCATGTCCCCCTATAAAACAAGCATATGTCGGCTGGGCGCAGTGGCTCAGGCCTGTAATCCCAGCACTTCGGGAGGCCGAGGTGGGTGGATCATGACGTCAGGAGATGGAGACCATCCCAGCCCACATGGTGAAAACCCATCTACTAAATGCAAATAATTAGCCTGGTGTGGTGGTGCGTGCCTGTCGTCCCAGCTACACGGGAGGCTGAGGTAGGGGAATCACCTGAACCTCGGAGGCGAAGATTGCAGTTAATACAGTCCTTGAAAATCCCTAATATCTGAGCCTTTGGGGAGACTGATTTCAGTGATAACTCCATTCCTTCCACATGGCTGGCATTGAGTTAATTAAACTCTTTCCTTACTGCAATACCATGTTCTCAGTGAACTGGTTTTGTCTGTGCCACAAACAGGAAGAACCCAGTGGGCAATTACAGTGGCATTGGGAAAACTGGATTTCCACATGTAGAAGAATAAAACAGGCCCTTATCTTTCAGTATACACAAAATCCACTCAAAATTGATAAAAGACTTAATTATTAAGACCTGAAGTGTTGAGCCCTGGGGTTTGAGACCAGCCTGGGCAAAATTAGCCAGGTGTGGTGGTGCATGCCCACAGTCCCAGCTACTTGGGAGGCTGAGAAAGGACGATCGCCTGAGCCCAGGAGGTTGAGGCTGCAGTGAGTCATCGTTGTGCCACTGCATGCCAGCCTGTCTCAAGGAGAAAAAAAAAAGACTAGAATTAATAAAACTAAAAGAGTAGCGGGGAAGCTCCTGAACATTGGCCTTGGTAATAATTTTTTTTTTTAGATATCACAGTAAAAACTCAAGCACTAAAATAAAACTAAATAAATGGGACTACATCAAATTGAAAAGCTTCTTCACAACAAGAGAAACAATCAATAAAATGAAATGGCAGCCTGCATATTGGGAAAAAAATACTTGCAAACCATATATGTGAGAAAGGTGGTTTCTTGTTTTTTTCTTCCCAGCGTTTTGTTCCGTCACCCAGGCTGAAGTGCAGTAGCGTGATCTTGGCTCACTGCAACCTCTGTCTCCTTGATTTGAGTGATTCTCCTGCCCCAGCCTCCCAAGTAGCTGAGATTACAGACGTGTGCCACCATACCCATTGAACTCTCTTATGTTTAGTAGAGATGGGGTTTCACCATATTGGCCAGGCTGGTCTTGAACTCCTGACTCCAAGTGATCCAAGCGCCTTGGCCTCCCAAAGTGCTGCAATTACAAGTGTGAACAACCGCGCCTGGCCAGTGGATGGCAGGGACAGAATGGGGTAGAGAGACCATAGGTGGGCAGGGCTGGTGAGGTACCAACATGCCCGTACCTGTGGAGATGGGAGGACAGACAAGACCCGTTGGCCACTGGGATGAACTAAGGGAGGGATCAGGAAGAGACAGTTTTGTACCAGGTGTGTGGGGCGTGGGATGCCATTCTTTGCTCGAGGGAAGAGGAGGAGGAAGATATGTCATGGCAGGATAGAGCTGAGCTCTGTCTTGAATGTCATTTGAAGTTTCCAGAAAGAGCCAGATCTGCCAGCACCTTCACTGCTTCAGCTGGCCCTCAGGGTGCCTGTGCTCCCTGGCCCCTTGGGCTCTCCCTTCATAGCTGTCAGCTGCAGTGGGTGCAGTTGCACAAGGTCCCGGCAGGTCTGTGTGTTTTCCCAGGGGAGTGCCTGTCCTAAAGCCAAGGACAATCTGATGGACAACCTTCTGAACAAAACCTGTTGTCACAACCTGATCTTCCCAGCCACCAGGTCTTCACAGCTAATCTCCATCTAGATGGAGCTCTCCCTGGCCCACCACATCAGCGTGGTAGGTGCAGAGGGCAGCTGTGGCTTAGGCTCAGGCGAAGAGGCAGCTCATGTCCAAGCCCTAAGCAATCATTGGCCAGAGGAATGAAATGACTGGAGTTGACTTAGACTTACTGATACATGGAAGGGAGGCTGCAGGAGTTTCCATGAAGTTTATAGGTGTCCAATATTTAATGAAGTCATGGTTTTAACAAAGAAGAATGAGGGTGGGAGCAGGATGGCCACTGGGTAGGTAGCCAGTGGGCCTGCACAGACTCTGCTCAGTTGAGTCTCCAGCACGACCATAAGCTTCTCCTCCACGTCCTCATAGTCCCACCCTGTGCTCTCCCCAAGCTTGCTCAACTGGTGATCTTACATGCTGCCTCCTTGTTGGGGAAAATAACCAGACTGGAGGAACTGATGGATACAGAGGCCCAGATGTAGGGGCAGGACCAGAGGCAGTGCAACACCTACTGAGCCTGGTGGGGGAGGATCTGGACGGTGGGCCTGGCTGCTGCAGGCATGGAAAGGAGGAGCAGATGGCAGCACTCCCAGGGACCAATGTCAGGCTCCATATGTGGATGTGTGCAGACGTAGGGGTGCTGAGGGAGGAGATGCAGGGAATTTCTCTTCTCTCTACTGCCTCTGAGTTGGAGATGTTAGAGGGAACCATGGCCCATTGTAAACTAACACAGTGTCCCCACCCGCAGTATTAGAACCATACTCCTGGAAGCAGCTCTGAGGGGAGCATTCTCATGGGGAGAGTGCAGGACGCTGTGTCCAACAGGGAGAAGGAGGTCACCAAGGAGGCTGACCCTCCTCTGGACAGGTGGCTGCCTTCTGACACATCAGCCTCTCTCTAGCACGGTTGGCCCCCACACACTCAGCCTGTCAAACTTCCAGCCTTCAAGAAGGTTTTGGCCAAATTAATGAGCAGCTCCCTTTCCTAGGAGGAAGCACAGCTGAAGGATGGAGAGGGCAGTAGAGCCGTGTATGCTCTGCTCCCTCCCTCCACAGTCAGACAGGAAGGGAGGGGGCTTTCAGCCAGGCTCATCCAGGCTTGGGGTCTGAGTGTCATTTTCTAGCCAAGGGCTTCTTGCTTAATAGGGGAGCCCAGTTGTTGCTGTGCAGCCGCCACCCTAGTGAGGGTGAAGGAGTAGGAAGCTCTGCCGCACTTCCAGGCTCAGGCTGCCTGGCCAGATGTGGTCTGTGGGTCTTGTAGCCTGGTGGAAGCCATCAGGAGGAGGAGGGGATGCAGCTGTCAACACCCACCCCTGCAAATCAGATTTCTGAAAGCTTGGGTATAAATATTAGGCTGTGGGCTGCTGGGCCAGGAAGGAGTGTTTATTTTTCAGGGTTTGTTTATTTATTCAGTTGATGAGGGAGGGTTATAGGTATAACCAGTTTAAAGATGGCAAGTTTGAGAGAGCAGGCAGGGATTTAGTGCTGGGGAAGGCAAGCAGGCTTGTGAAAGCAGCTCTTGTCGAGAGGCCAGAGTCCTGTACCAATGTCCTTAGCATGTTCAGCAGCTGCTGGGGAAGTGCAGGCAGGATTGAAGCTCAGGAGAACTTTTTGGATGATAGAAATATTCTGTATGTTGAAAGGAGGTGGATTACATGGGTAATGCATTTGTCAAAACTCATCAAAATGTACACTTCAGATCTAGGCATTTCACTGAATATTAATTATACCACAAATTAAAAACATTTTTTAAAAGACAGATGGGCTGCATGCAGTGGTGCACACCTGTAATCCCAGCACTTTAGGAGGCCGAGGCAGGTAGATCACCTGAATCAGAAGCTTAAGACTAGCCTGGCCAACGTGGTGAAATCCTGTCTCTACTGAAAATGCAAAAACTAGCAAGGCATGGTGGCACACATGTATAATCCCAGCTACTGGGAGGATGAGGCAAGAGAATTGCTTGAACCCCAGGGGGCAGAGGTTACAGTGAGCAGAGATCACATCACTGCACTTGAGCCTGGGCCGAGGCTCCATCTCAAAAACAAAAGGTGGATGAAGATTTTCACCTTTCACTAAAGGCAGAGTAGCTGATTATAGAGATTAGCCTCCCCACAAGAACAGTTAGAAAAACTGGACAAAACTGTGCCCCCCCACACACACCACTAAAAACAGTTGGAAAGTAACTGGAGACCTCGGCCAGGACTTGAGTGACCAGGCCTAGGAGGTGACCCCGACAGGCTGTAGGGGTTTTCCCCACATTTGTTGATTGGTAAACAGCACAGGGCCAAGAGGCTAAGAAACTGACTATGAAGGGGTAGTTAAGAGGCTGGAAAGCCCAGCTGAATGGTTGGCACTCTCACAGGGCTGAAATGACATCATGAGAATTTGGGTCCTGGTAAGGAGATGAGACCTTGGTGGGAACCCTGGAAGGGCTACTCCTAGAAGTCCAAATAAAAAATAGACAAGTAATCACAAAACCTAAAACCTGCTTTGAACCAGCTTAGTCCCAAACTAGATGAAAGTGATCTGCCCTTACTCCGATTGTGTCCCATAAAGTCAAAGTAAATACTCTCTGGAGGCAGATAAAAGTTTACTAGGCATGCCATAAGACAAGACTAAAGGAGAAAGACCAAGAGATAAAAAAGACAGTAGAAACATAGATAGATATGAGAATCCTCAGGTAGATACTTTAAAATAACTTTTATTAACATAGTAAATTTTATATTAAATGTATTTTACCAAATTTTTTTTTTTTTTTTGAGACACAGTCTCTTTCTGTCACCCAAGCTGGAGTGCAGTGGTGCGATCTCAGCTTACTACAACCTCAGCCTTCTGGGTTCAAGAATTTCTCCTGCCTCATCCATCCCCTGACCTCGGCCTCCCAAAGTGCTGGGATTACAGGCATGAGCCACCATACCCAGCCAGCATTTTATCACAATTTAAAATAAATAATTATTTTTTCCTTTTTTTTAGGTTTGTGCTCAGACTGTATTCACAGTCACATGGTGACTTACAAATCTCTGGGCCTTGGTGACAGTGCTGGCTTTCAGATGTGAACTGTCTTCACCTTGCTCTTTCCTGCTCCATAGAAGAGTGGCAGCCAGGGGTTGCTGCCTAATCCTGCTTGCTCCTAGGGGTTCTGGATTCTACTTAGCACTGCATGCTGTTCGGGGAAGTTGTTGCTGGAAGAACCCTCCCTGGCCTCTCCTTTTGTGGGCTCCACACTTCTGGCGAGACTCACTTTGCAAAAATCCCTGGAGAGGGAGGCAGGGCTCTTGAGTGCCTTGCCAGCCCTGCCCTGCTCCTGCCTGCCCACCCTGCCTGAGGGTTCTATTCACCACCCTGCCTGTCGGCAGCACGAAGATCCTGGGAGGGGGAGGGCTGGGGCCCCTGGAATGGGCTCATTGGTGGGGTTCTGGGCAGCTGCCAGTAATCTCTTCATGTCCCCAGTTTTGGTCACTGGCAAGCTGCAACATCAGCTCCACCTGGGGAAAGGTGTGCTCAGCTGCCATGCTAGTGCCTGCACCCACCCCCACCCCCACCCCCACCCCCAACACTGCAGAAATGTCGCGTGTCCTAGAGGGTCCAGAGGAATCAGAAGACAGGAAACCAAGAACATAAGGGGGTTTGGAAGGGACTACTGAGGGAGGCAGCAAAGGTGGGACAGGGGGAGTCAGGCTCACCATGGCCTCTGGGCTCTCCAGGTCTTCCAGGATGCTAGTCATGGGCCAAGGCACCTCCTCCTCCTCCCTGTCATGTCTGTCTCTTATGGGGGGTTGCCAGAGGGGTCCTCAGACAACCCAGCAAGGGAGGTAACAGTGGGCCCACTTCTGCCCCCACCCTCACTCTGCAACCCAGGGCCAGCCCCTCCCAAGAGGAAAATGAGCAGCTGTTCTTTTTATTTTTTTGAAGAGCCAGGTTCTTGCTATGTTGCCCAGGTGCAGTCCCACTACTGATGGGCACAGGGAGTTCTTACCTGCTCCTTTTCTGACCTGGGCCAGTTCACCCACCCTTAGGCAGCCCTGGTGCTCCCCTCACCCCCACTCCCAGGAGGTCACTATATCGACTCTGAACTTAGTGCGGACATAATGACCAGCTGTTCTAAAGGTCTCTTGCAACTCCTCAATCCTGTGCTACCAACAGTACCCCGTTCTTCTGGGGGCTCTCTCCTTTTCCTCTGAGCAGTCTCCCATACCTTCCCCAGGGAAAGCCATGAGGCTCAACTGGGCCTGTAGCTGCTGGTTCTCCTGGATGGCAGCTTCCAGGTGCTCCTAAGGGTCCAGGAAAGAGAGTGAGAAGGCAGGAGGTTGCCAGCCTGCCCCCTCGGGGCCCTGCCTTCAGCAACTCCCTCATTTGGGTCTCCTGCAGCTGTTAGTGCCGCCTCAGCCAGAGCTTTGCCCTGAGCTTTCTGCTGCTGCTGCAGCTGGCCCACAAGCTGAGCCTGCAGCAGTAACTGCCTGTGTAGTGCCTCCTTGTCAGAGATCAGCTGCTGATAGGTGGCCAAGTACTGCTGCAGGTGACCCAGGTACTGGTCTGGCTTCTGCTGCCGCTGCAGACTTTGAGCCTCTCAGCTTTTCAGCTTTATCTGCAGGATAGGTGTCAGGGCAGGTTGTAGCTAGCTTCCAGATTCTGGGCCCATAAATAAAGTAGCCAGGGCACTGTGGAGCTCTGTCACCTGCGCAGGCCCCTGGCACCTTGTTCCAGGCCTAAGTGACTGCTCCCTTGCCTAGAGCACTGTCCCTCCCTCCCCAGCCTCAAATTTCACACCCTTCTTCCCACCATTTAAACTGTAGGCCACAGACTGATGGAAAAGCAGAGGGAACCAACCACCATCTGCTAAGTTGTGCTAAGGTCCTTCTGTATGGTCTCCAGGGTTTGCAGGCACCTCTGCCCACTCCCCCCAGAGCTCTGCATTTCACTACAGTTCCCATAGCTGAATCTTGTCCTCCTGCTCCTGTAGCCTCACCTCCTGCTCCCACATGCTATCCCTCTTCTTCTGATCCCACAGCCGCCTCCTCTTCTGCTCTCACATCTTCTCCTCCTGCTCCTGAATCTTCTCTTTCTGTTTCCATAGCCTCTCCTCCTGCCACAGCCTCTCCTGCTCCCATAACCTCTGCTCCTGCTCCTGCATCTTGTGCTTCTGCTCGGACATCTGCTGCTGCTGCTCCTACATGTTCTTCTCCTGCTTCTGTATCTTCGTCTGCTGCTCCCGTATCTTCAGCTCCTGCTCCCATATCTTCTCTTCTGCCCCCATGTCTTCTGCTGCTCCTCCTGTATTTTCTCTGTCTGCTCACGAATCTCCTCCTGCTCCTGGTAGAGGCGATTCCAGCACTTACTTTTGTTCAGCTGGGCTTCGAGCTGTCCTTTCACTCTCTCAAGCTCTTGATTCACGTGCTCGATGACCTCCTATAGCTGCACCTGGGATAGTAAAAATGTTGGTTTGAACCTCAGAAGGAAATAGACTCTTAAGCTAGCCATAGAAATGTAATCTAGAAAATAATGGCTTTCATCCATGATGCTATATAAAATTTTTTTCTAAGCCCTAACCCTGAGATTCTGATTCTCCAAACAGGGCCACAATTTGTAAATTTTTAGCACACTCTAGAGGATTCTATGGCGGGACCAGAACCAGGACCTAAATTTTCCAGCCCTGGGACAGGTAGCAGGAGCTTGGCCCTATGCAGCTTTCTTTTTAGCTCCTGGACGTTGAGCTGGATGGTGGCCTTTTCGGACTGTAGGGGTTGAAGTTGTTCTTCCAGTTTGGTGTTCTCTTCTGCAGCTCCTCATTGATGATACTATGTACAGAGGCAGTAGAGAAAGGCATGAACGAAGAACAGAAAGGACCACTTTGGTGATCAACCCTCTACCCTTGCCCCACAAC
>NW_022437014.1:9354172-9356061 GCF_009761245.1 Sapajus apella | reverse complement strand
CCACACAGTGACCAGCTGTCAGCAGCTGCATAGCCCCAGCCTCTCCATTATGGCCCAGGGCTTCTGACCTGCCCTGGAGGGGCCCTTGGGCCTCCCCTTACCACCTCCCTTCCCTTTCTCACTTTAGCTCTTCTCTTTGCCCTTGTTTATGGCCAAATGCTGGGGATCTTATGAGTTTGAGGCAGCCTGAGCCTCTGTCTGTGCTTTCACCCAGAACCAGAGCACCAGGGCCCGTGCACATCAGCTGTGATTCTCCACCAGTTCAAAACCACCTAAGGGCTGGCTGGTTGTGCGCGTGGAAGAGGGGGTGCTGTTCTTCTTCCAGGTTGAAACATGATTGAAAAATACATGGGAGGCTGGGTGCGGTGGCTCAGGCTTGTAATTTCAGCACTTTGGGAGGCTGAGGCCGGTGGATCACCTGAGGTAGGAGTTCAAAACCAGCCTGGCCAACATGGTGAAACCCCATCTCCTAAACTTACAAAAATTAGCTGGGTGTGGTGGCATTTGTGTGTAATCCCAGCTACTCAGGAGGCTGAGGTGGGAGAATCACTTGAATCCAGGAAGCAGAGGTTGCAGTAAGCTGAGATCTCCCCACTGCATTGCAGCCTGGGTGACAGAGTGAGACTTTGTCTCCAAAAAAAAAAAAAAAAAGAAAAGAAAAGTGCATGAGCTCTGGAGGCAGAGAGATGGAATTGAATCCCAGCATTTACTTCTCAGCTGTGTGCCCTTGGACAGGTTCGCATCTCTGAGCTTCAGTTTTCTCATCTGTGAAGTGGGAACAGCATTTGGTTTGCTGGGGGTCTTAGGATGACTGGGGAGTGTCTGGCACATAGTAGGTGCTCAACGTGTGTGCTTTCCCATGGCCATCTAAGAGTCCTCAGGGCTGCCCTCCTGCCCTTCCCCACCCCACCCACTGTGACTTCCTAGAGTGCTGTGATTACAGGCGTGAGCCACCTCGCCTGGCCTCCCTTCCTTCTTAAGTCTGAGGCATATTCTGCTGTGCAGATGGATCACACTGTGTTTACCCTTTCATCTGATGGTGGACCCGTCGGTTGATCTTGCCTTTTGGCTGTTGTGAATCGAGCTGCTGTGAGCACAGGTGTGCAGATACCTCCCTGAGTTCCTGCTTTCCATTCTTTTGGGATGGATGGCAGTGGCTTTGTTAGAGCAAATGGTAATGCTGTGTGTAAGTGTTTTGAGGGACCACCTTTTGTTTTGTTGTTGTGGTTGTTGAGATGGAGTCTCACTGTGTCACCCAGGCTGGAGTGCAGTGGCAGGATCTGGCCTCACTGCAACCTCCTCCTCCCAGGTTCAAGCCATTCTCGTGCCTTGGCCTCCTGAGTAGCTGAGATTGCAGGCACCTGCCACCACACCTGGCTCACTTTTGTATTTTTAATAGAGACAGGGTTTCACAATGTTGGCCAGGCTGGTCTCGAACTCCTGACCTCAGGTGATCTGCCCACCTCGGCCTCCCAGAGTGCTGGGATTACAGGTGTGAGCCACCTCACCTGGCTCTTGTAAAGTGTTTTAATCATCCTGTTTTACTGTTCTTCAGCTGGGGTTATGATCTCAGCCCTGCTTCTCTCTGCTTCTGCTAAGGGACTCCCTGTCGGCAGCCCAATCCCCACCTCTGTCCAGGAGACGGCATACCTGGGAGTGAAGTTGGGTCGGTCCTGCGTCAGTGCTGCTTCTGTTTTAGGTAAATATCCTGTGGGGTCAGGAGAGAAAATCCCAAGTGCACCTGTGGAACACTATGGGCATCCCCCAACTCAGGACTGTGGGAGAGATGGGATGTTGGAGGAGAGGTAAACCTGGAAGCCACTTAGCCTCACTCTGTCCCCTGCCCCGACTTTTTTTTTTTTTTTTTTTTTTTTTTTTTTTTTTTTTTT
>NW_022437014.1:9345415-9354072 GCF_009761245.1 Sapajus apella | reverse complement strand
ATCTTGGCTCACTGCAACCTCCGCCTCCCAGGTTCAAGAGATTCTCCTGCCTCATCTGCTTGAGTAGCTGGGACTACAGGTGAGTGCTACCATACCTGGCTAATTTTTGCATTTTTAGTAGAGCTGGGGTTTCACCATGTTGGCCAGGCTGGTCTCTAACTCCTGACCCTAGGCAATCCACCCACCTCGGCCTCCCAAAGTGCTGGGATTCGAGGCGTGATCCACCGCGCTCAGCCAAGCCCTGCTCTGTTCTAATCCCACCATCTGTGAAAGGCATTTGGGAGCTCACAGAAACAATGGCCCCACTATGATGGCTCCCACTCCCTTGCTCTCAGAGCTCTGGGGACCCACAGTGAGGAGTGATTGTTTTCCTCACTCATCTAGATGTGATGAACCTGGTCAAAGAAGTCTGCTGTTGCTGACTTGCAGCTGGTCAGGCCCCTGCCCTGTGGAAATTGCCCCCACTAAATCCTTATGCCTCAGTTTACTCAGCTAACTCAGACCTCCAGCCCTGCCCCAGGCTGGGTTAGGCTCCTCCCTGTCATGCCATGTGGGAATCTCCCGTGTGATTATTTATTTATTGGGATGGGATCTTACTCTGTCATCCAGGCTGGAGTGCAGTGGTCCAATCTCAGCTCATTGCAACTTCTGCCTCCCAGGTCCAAGTGATTCTCCTACCTCAACCTACTGAGTAGCTGGGATTATAGGCACATGCCACCACGGCCTGCTAATTTTTGTATTTTTAGTAGAGACAGGGTTTCTCCATGTTGGTCAGGTGGTTCTCAAACTCTTGACCTTGTGATCCACTTGCCTAAGCCTCCCAAAGTGCTGGGATTAGACGCTCACATGGCGCCTGACCCGTGTGACACTTCAATGAAGTCAGGTGTGTAGGTGATGGCTGCCTGATCATCTTCCCACTCTGGGGCAGGGCTAGGGGCTGTGTTGTCTGGAAATTCCTCAGCTCTTTATGCTGGTAAGGGAAGAAGGAAGAGGGGGCCCTCGGGGGACATGTGGTGAGGTTTGGTGGGGACATAGCTCACCAGATTGTACTTGTTGTTCCCATGTAACTTGTAACCGCTCTCATAGAAGGTGGCCTAGAACCCCAGGGAGTGGGGGTTGCTCTCTATCACCTAGGGGTGGGGGAAAGAGAAGCTGAGGCTTTACAGAGCCAGCAGGTGGAACAGGGCAACCAGGGCCAGGTGCCGTGGCTCACGCCTGTAATTCCAGCAGTTTGGGAGGCTGAGGCAGGTGGACCATTTGAGTGCAGGAGTTTGAGACCAGCTGGCCAACATGGTGAAACCCCGTCTCTACTAAAAATACAAAATTAGCCATGCATACTAGTGTATGCCTGTAATCCCGGCTACTCAGGAGGGTGATGCAGGAGAATTGCTTGAATATAGGACGCTGAGGTTGCGGTGAGCTGAGATCATGCCATTGCACTCCAGCCTGGGCAACAAGAGCAAAACTCCGTCTCAAAAAAAAAAAAAAAGAAAGAAAACGAACTTGCTCTGCCAACGTGGCTGCAGGTGCAACCCCTGATGTGTTCCCCTGCCCTGCTCCTCCAACATCACCCACAACCCCCAGCTGTGGATTTGAAGTCCTGCAGTGCAGACAGCATGGATTTGCAGAGCTGTGAGCCTGGGGTCTGTCCTGCAGCAGGAGACACAGAGGAGGAAGCCCTGGGTTTGAGCCCCTGGGTTTGAGCCAGAGGCAGCCTGTGGTGTTCCCCTGCAGGCCCTGGTCCTCTTGTGTTTTGTGACACTCCCCCATATCCTCACACAAGCCACCCCCATTTTCAGCATGACTACAGATGCTCCTTGACTCATGACGGGGTCATGTCCCCATAAATCTATCATAAATTGGTAATAGCAGCCAAGTGCAGTAGCTCACGTCTGTAATCCCAGCACTTTGGGAGGTCAATGTGGGAAGATTGCTTGATCCCAGGAGTTCAAGACCAGCCTGGGCAACACAGAGAGATCCTGTCTCTATGGGGAAAAAAAAAAAGTGAAAATATACTAAGTTGAAAATGCATTTATTTATTTTTTGAGACAGAGTCTCACACTGTCGTCTAGGCTGGTGTGCAGTGATGCAATCTTGGCTCACTGCAACCTCTGCCTATCAGATTCCAGTGATTCTCCTGCCTCAACCTCCAGAGTGGCTGGCATTACAGGTGTGAGCACTGGGTAAATTTTGCATTTTTAGTAGAGATTGGGTTTCACCATGTTGGCCAGGCTGGTCCCAAACACTCTACCTCAGGTAATCTGCCTAAATCAGTCTTCTAAATGCTGGGATTACAGGTGTGAGCCACCGCACCTGGACTATTTATTTTTATTTTTGGATGTGGAGTCTGGCTCTGTTGCCCAGGCTGCAGTGCAGTGATCCCCTCTTGGCTCACTGCCTGCAACCTCTGCCTCCTGGGTTTAAGTGATTCTCTTGCTTCAACCTACCAGGTAGCTGGGACTACAAGCACCCTACCATACCTAGCTAATTTTTGTATTTTTAGTAGAGACAGGGTTTCACCATGTTGCCCAGGCTGGTCTTGAACTCCTGACCTTAGGCAATCTGCCCACCTCAGCCTCCCAAAGTGCAGGGATTACATGTGTGAGCCACCATACCCGGCCTGCAAATGCATGTAATACACCTACCCTACCAAGCATTGGAGGTTAGCCCAGCTGACTTTAGGTTGAGAACAAACCAAGCAGTACTAAAAGGAGAACAAAACCCACTCACCCTTCCCCACTTTGGATCATGACTTTGACATTTCAGGGGTTCAGCCTTCGTGAATGTTTGTAGAAATAGATAATAAACTTGGATAAATGTACCCATGCTTAAGTGTACAATTCGATGGCATTTGGTAGATTCACAGTATTGTGCAACCATCACCACCATCTGTTTCTAAACTTTCTCATCATCCCAGACAGAAATGCTGTCCTCATGAAGCAATAGCTTACCTACTTTTAAATTTTTATTTACTTATTTATTTTGAGACCGAGTCTTGCTCTGTCTCCCAGGCTAGAGTACAATGATGCAATCTCGGCTCACTGGTACTTCCGCCTCCCAGGTTCTAAGCAATTCTCCTGCCTCAGCCTCCGGAGTTGGGAATTACAGGCGCATGCCACTACATCCAGCTAATTTTTTATTTTTAGTAGAGACCGGGTTTCACCATGTTGGTCATGCTGGTCTTGAACTCCTGACCTCATCGTGATCCACCCACCTCAGCCTCCCAAAGTGCTGGGATTACAGGTGTAAGCCACCATGCCTGGCCTAAATTTTTTATGTTTTAAGAGGTGAGGTCCTGCTCTGTTACCCAGGCTGGAGTGCAGTGGCATGATTATAGCTCACTGCAGCCTCAATCTTTTGGGCTCAAGTGATCCCTCCTGCCTTGGCCTCCCAAGTAGATGGGACTACAGGTGTACACAATTGCACGTGGCTAATTTTTATCTTTTTTATAGAGACAGGGTGTCACTATGTTCCCAGGCTGGTCTCGAACTCCTGAGTTCCAGCGATCCTCCCACCTCAGGCTCCTGAAGTACTGGGATTAAGAGTATGAACCACTGCCCCTGGCCCTCATGCAATTTATAGAATATATACTAACAGTGAGAAACAGAAAGGTTGTATTGGTACTGGAAGCACAGTTGCTACTGAATGTGATCATTTTTGTGCCATTGTAAAGTCAAAAAGTTGTGTGACCATCTGCAATTGCAACTACTGGTAGGCTTAGACACTTGGATTTTAGATCCAGAAACATCCAAACACTTCCTGCTGGATGGGAGAAGACCGTAGGGGTCAGAGCTCTTAGCTGCTAGCAAGAGAAGCCCACTCAGGCTGAGTTTAAAAACTGAGGCTGGGCACTGTGGCTTATGCCTGTCATCCCAGCACTTTGGGAGGTCGAAGTGGGTGGATCACCTGAGGTCAGGAGTTTGAGACCAGCCTGACCAACATGATGAAACCCTATCTTACTAAAAATACAAAAATTAGCCAGGCATGGTTGCACGTGTCTGTAGTCCCAGCTACTTGGGAGGCTGAGGCAGGAAAATTGCTTGAACATGGGAGGCACAGGTTGCAATGAGCTGAGATCATGCCACTTTCCGGCTCTCAGGCCTTTGAGCGAAGCCATGGGCTTTCCCGGATCTTCACTTTGCAGATGCCAGGATGTGGGACTTTACAGCTTTCACAATTACGTGAACCAATACCTCACAGTAAATCTCACTGGAGCTCTTTCTCCAGTCTTCAGACAGAAGGTTCTCTCTTAGGCACAAACTTTGGCTAATAAAACAAACTGACACAATTAAATGACTTTTGAAAATAAACATTGTGGTTTCAAAGATTTATTGATGATTTAGGGTGAAGTTTTTATATTATGCACTGTCTTAATGTGGGACGATTCCCTTTCTTTTTGTTTATTTAATAAATATTTGTGAAGCACCTGTATCCACTAGGCACTGTTTTAGGTGCTGGTGCTTCAGTGGTAGACAGAGCCCCTGCACTCATACAGTTCTCACTTTGTGGGTCAGGATGCAGACAGCAAATCAGTAAACACACACAAATACATGACGCAATTTCAAATGCCAGGTGTTTAAAGCATTCCACCTGATTTTTCTGAAGGAGGGGGCAAATAACTTCCTGCTGGCTTAGATCTGTGCTGACTAGGACACAGATCTTACAAACTATTATTTGTAAGAAACTATGGTTACTCAGAAATATACAGGAGTATTTATATCTTTATTACACATAGACAATCAATAAGCGTCCTGGGCATTTGATTTTTATTTTATTTTATTTCAATGATAAAATGGGTCTAGTAATGTCATAGTTACTAGTGCTGATTTAATGTTAGTGAATTTACTTCACATTTAGCATAGGAAAAGTGTGGATTTATTATTTGTATAAATTACAAACAGACTAAAACCTAATTACATTACTTGTTCTGGTATAAGAATCAGCGTATGTGAATTATTTTTGCATTTGCTGAATTATAATGAAGTTCTTAACAAAATGAGGGGTATTAAAGGCCCATGGCAATGGTTCTTAAACTTCACCGTGTACTTAGGGATTACCCATGAATACTGATAAAAGGCAGATTGTAGGGCTCTGACATAGCACATTCTGATTATTTTATGTGTTGACTGTTGCCCAGGAATCTGGGTTTTCAATAAGCATCCTGAATGATTCTAATAAAGATGGTCCTGGAACCCCACGGAGACCCACTCTCTTGTTGGGTTGTATCAGATATACATGAGTTGATTTTTTTCTTTTATTTTTCAATGACACTCAAGAAACTGCAAAGGGAATAATTTTTAGTACTCTCCGACATAAGTATCTAGGAACCCGTAGTGGAATATATTTTACACAAAGAGTAATACAGTAGTTTTATGCCATAAGACCAAAGTTCCTGGCTCCTGTCCTAGAATAATGTAGTATTGTTTAATTGATTAACAGGTGGCCGCTAACCAAAAAAAGATAAATATGTATAGAATTAGAGAAATACTGTCCAGAAGGATGGAGTCTCACCGTGCCTGGAATTTTGAAAATCATCAATCAGAGTAATAATTTTAAATGTGCCACAAAGTAATACCATAATCCAAATAAGTTATACATTCATTTGCTTAACTTTCATCCATGAAAGTCTTTATATAATTACTGCTTGTTCTTTTGAAGTCCTTTCCTACTGTGTAGTTTGTAAAAGCTCAAAATAGATCAAAGCTAGTTGTTACCCTATTTACTTCTGTAAACACAAAACTCCGTTAAGGCTTTTAGGTGAAGTAAGCCCAGATATAGGCTATGTTCTGTCAGGTATGACTAAAATAAAAATTCAGCCTAAGAAAACTCATTTTGCAGACATTACTGGTACTACAAAAAGTACAACCGTTAGCTGGGCGTGGTGGCACACAGAGACTATCTCCATGCTGCCTACTCTAGGTTGCAGTATGTTCCCAACACACATCTTTAATGGTTTAAAATGATATTTCAATTTTTCCTTCAGTTTGTACGCTCTGCCAGCTCTATGCTTCCTCTGCACGTTTCCAAAGTGAAGAAAATGAAAAAATCTTTTTTTCTAATACTGTATTAATAGAGAAATGTAGATTTTTGGATTAATATTCTTTAATAAGAACCTAACTCAATAGGTTGCTCTCTATTTGATTACAATTCCCACTGGAACACTTCCCCAGGTTGACTGAAGGTCCAGGTTTTTTTCTTATTCTTCCTTCCATCCTCTATTCAGTTTCCGTTGAGAATCTACCAAACTAAGATTACATTGACCACTCAATTTTAGGCAGAAAGGGACTGCATCGATTAGTTCAACTGCCTCCTTTTCAAAGAAACTAAAGCCCACGGACCGATTTTCCAAAGTGGGTGTATTCTTCTTATCTGTGCTGTCCTATTATTCAAGATCCCGAACTAGTCATAAAGCAAATGGTATAACTGCTAGCTGATGGGAATTTCTGGAATGGATTTAGGTGTGAGGAAGACAAAGGTCTAGTGGCAAGGTCTCTGGAGGTAGGTTACTTGAATTCCAGCCTACTTAGTTGTGTGTTCTTGGGCAAATTACGTAACTTTTCTGTGCCTCAATTTATTTGAAAGATGGTGTATAATAGTATCTATCTCACAGCGTAATTGTGAGGATTATTGAGCTATTCTACCAAAAGTATTAAAACAAGCAGTTAAACTCCCAGTAAACACTGTTTTTACCCGAATTACAAACTGCCAAACCCTTAAGTCTTGAGATCCCAAGGGGAATTAGGAACCCTCCTGTGGCATTCCTCCTCTAAAAGTCTGCCGAACAAAAGTTGATGTTGCATTTTCAAAGAGCTCAAATGGATTACTTTTATGAAGTTTGGGACAAATGAATTACACATATATATGACCCTCCCTCAACACCCAGAAGGTATGTGGACACGCAGAATTCAAAAGTCTGAGGGTGACTGTGCTCCGGGGGTAAAGGGATGCTCTTTGAGTAAGGCAGGACGTTCAATAAGAGCGGCTGGCAACCAAATAACTAAACTTTAACGCAACAAAGGTGAGTCGGTCTCCCTGCGACCACAGGCATTCAACCCAGGAACACCTCGCCCCGCCTGGAAGGCCCAGGTGCGGCTGGAAGGTGACTGAAAGGGTCAGACCACGGGATTGTTCTCAACTTTGGGCTTTTACACAGCAGCTTCGAAGACAAAGGGGCTTTTCAGCTAGGTTTGATTCACTGTCCCCCTCCTCCCAGGCCCAAGCTTGGTCCCCAATGTCCCCAGCAATGCTTGGGACGTCCCTCACTTCGCTCCTTTTTCTTGGGGCCACTGCCCACCCCTAGGCTGCCTGCTGTCCCTCCTAGAGAGAGGTGGATGGCCGTGACATTCCAGGGAGGACAAAGGGGGGGTGAGGGGGCAAAGACGCCCTTCTAAAGTCCCACCCCGGAAAGGCATCCTACTACTCCCGCGAGGCTCCCTCAGGCTGCAGCCTTCGCGGGAGCCTCCTCCCTCCGCCCCGCCCCTCGGCACGGGGCGCAGGCGCTGTGCGGCAGGCGCTCTCTGATTGGCTCCCGCGTCAGGGTTCCACGCCGCGATTGTGGCGTGGGCGGCCGTGGGCTCCTGCGTGCGCAAGGTGGGGAACCTGCGTTGGGAGTTGCTGGAAGTCGGAGCGGGGTAGCGGTCACTCGCAGGGAGCGCGGGCGGCGGCGGGCGCAAAGTTGAGAGCAGTCCCTAGTCTGAGCCTTTCTGTAGCCCTGCAGCACCGCCAGTACCACGGACTCCGCCCTGCCGCGGCCCGTCGTTGACGCCGTGCAGCTGCCGCTTGACCAGGTGGGTTCAGGTACCGCAAGGCACCCAGGCGTCGGGCACACGCCCTCGCCGCCCTTTGCGGCCGCGGTGCTGCCAGATCGGGGGCCTGGGAGAGGGGTGGGGACTGGGACCCGCTGCCCCTGGAAGGGAGGGGAAGACAAGCCTGTCCGGTGACCTCTCGCTCCCGCCGGCCTCCTCCCTGCCTCCCCGGCGTGCCCCGCAGACTCCCATCCGCCGCCCAGGGCCGTGGTGGTCTCGGCGTTGGTGCCGGCGACAGCCCCGGGGAGGGTCTTCATGTAGTCTTGAGGGTGTGCCCGCTGGTCCCTGCCCTCCGCTGCAGCGGGGCTGGGACTCAGCGGTTGGGTCCCTTCGGGGGCACAGGCTGGGACGTAGACGGAGCGGAAGGCTGTGTTCCGGAGAGGCTGGCGTGGTGGTGCCTGCCCGGCGGGTGGCTCTGAACGACCCCCGGAAAGGCTGATGCGTGGGTCTAGGTCTGAACGGTGCATTAGAGATGGCGCTGAAGGGTGCGAGGGGCACAGAGAAGCTTAAGTGCTACTGCACTTTGGGGACAGTTTGCATTGGAGTGTGGTTTAAGGGAGACAAAGGCAACAGTTTCGGGGAAGGCAGAGGTTATGAAGAAAAGTCAGAGGGAGTTATCCCCAGGATTCTAGCTGAGAAAGTTGCAGCCTTGTAGATAGAAGCAGCCACCCTTACCTCCTGAGAGCACTTGGCAGTGTTCAGGGAAGGGTGGCATTTAAATCAGGCCAATTGAGTTTGATGGTTAAAGGGCCTAAGGATTACTGAGAAATCAACAATATTGTGATGGAAAAAGCAGCGCCATTTTTATTCAGCAAGGAAAGCTTGGAAATATTTTGTCGGGAGAATTCAGCA
>NW_022437014.1:9334971-9345405 GCF_009761245.1 Sapajus apella | reverse complement strand
TATTCAGCAAGGAAAGCTTGGAAATATTTTGTCGGGAGAATTCAGCATAAGATTTAAGGAAGTTGATGCCCGGTGTGGGAGGTAGAGTTAGGTGATTACTCTAGCCCCAAGCTAAAGGTAGTTGACTGGAAATTTTGCTAACAATTGTTTGTAGCATACTTAACCTAGAAGTAAGTGTTTGCACTTTATAAGGGATACCGGTTCACTGTCCTTAGCTGGAATGTGCGTATGTTGTGTAGTCTTAGGGGATTTCATTTACAATACAGATTCTCTCTTACCCAGACTGCTTTTCCTAGCAGCAAGCTGGAAACCTGACATTAGGGTACAGGCTGCTTTGCACTTTACTCTTTTAAATAAACTTATGTGGAACGAGTGTCAAATAAAAAATAATTAAATAGAAAAAAATAATTCTGCCTTCTCTTAAAATCTCTTACTGCGGTCATCCCCACCTATCTTTAACAGCAGTTGTAATGTGTATCCTGTGAATAAAGTATTGGTAGTGAAATTAATCGTGTATTTGAAGAAAATGCTATTCTCTGTTTATTAATAAATTGATGAGAATTTAGTGTTTTTCATCTTCTCAGCCCTGTGGAAGATCACCGCTGTTTTCCACCCTGACATGCAGTGTAGCATGTCACACTCCTGATTTAAACAGGCTGCTGCCAGCGTATCAGCAAATGCGGCGTAGGTGTCTGTAGAGAAAACATATTGCTGATGAGGAGCAAGGGAGGTAGCCATGTACATTTACATTTCTTTTAGGGAGACCGGCATGTGTTCACATTCTCTCTTTCTCTTCCCTCTTTCTTTCCTTTCACCGAACCCCGTGTCTGCTATAGGCTTACCCCTCCCTCCCATGCCGAAGTATTTTCTTTGTTATGCTAATAATACCTTTTAATTTATATAATGCTTATAACTTTTTAAAAGTGATTTCGCCGGGCGCGGTGGCTCAAGCCTGTAATCCCAGCACTTTGGGAAGCCGAGGCGGGTGGATCACGAGGTCGAGAGATCGAGACCATCCTGGTCAACACGGTGAAACCCCGTCTCTACTAAAAAATACAAAAAATTAGCTGGGCATGGTGGTGCGTGCCTGTAATCCCAGGTACTCAGGAGGCTGAGGCAGGAGAGTCGCCTGAACCCAGGAGGCGGAGGTTGCGGTGAGCCGAGATCGCGCCATTGCACTCCAGCCTGGATAACAAGAGCGAAACTCTGTCTCAAAAAAAAAAAAAAAAAAAAGTGATTTCATAGGATTTCATAGTAATGAACTCATTCAAACATCTCAGCAACCAGAGAAAGTTCTTTTCAGTACTGAAATAATCAGGAGAATCATGAGAAGGAGACAGGACTTAAAACTTTTTGACATGTCTTTCTTTGTTTAGCTGAAGGTCTTGAGTTTGTAGCTTGGGATTACTATAAATTTGTACAGCCACATATAGCCCTAATTCGTGTAGTACAGTTATGTACTGCATAGTGCCAGTGAGGTCATCAGAGTTCATATATGAATTTGGTCCCACGGATTACAAGGGAGCTGAAAAATTTCCATTGGCTAGTGAAGCTGTAGTATTCGTAATTTCTTAGTGACTTATGTTTTTGTGGTGATGCTGGTGTAAACAAACCTACCGTGCAGCCAGTCCCTGTAAAAGTGTAGCATATGGTATTATGTACGGTGCATACTTGATAATGTTAAATACATTATTGGTTTGTGTATTTTCTACCCATTTTAACATTGTTTTCGTGTGTACTTCTGTTGATTAAAAAGAAAAGTTAACTATAGAACAGCCTGAGGAGGGTCTTTCAGGAAATATTCCAGAAAAAGGCACTGTCATAATAGCAGGTGACAGCTACATGCGTGTTACTGTCTCTGAAAACCTTTCAGTGGGATGAGATTGGAGGTGGAAGACAGTGATGTGAATGACCAGGACCCTGTGTAGGCCTAGGCTAGTGGGTGTTTGTGTCTTCGTTTTTAACAAAAAGTTTTAAAATTAAAAATAGAACAAAGCTTATAGAATTAGGATATAAGGAAAGAATATTTTGTACAGGTGTACAATGTGTGTTTTAAGCTAAGTGCAATTATAGAAGAGTTTAAAAGTTTGCAAAATAAAGCCACAGTAAGCCAAGGTTAACTGAAGAAAGAAGAACTTTTCAGTGTAGCCTAAGTGTAAAGTCTTTATAAAGTCAGTAGTGGTGTACAGAAATGTCTTAGACCTTAACATTCGTTCACTACCCACTTAACCACAACAACTTTTAGTCCTGCAGTCTCCATTCATGGTGAGTGCCCTATATAGGTATACCTTTTTTTTATCTTTTATGCTGTATTTTTACAGTACCTTTTCTATGTTTAGATACACATGTACTATAGTATTCATTACAGTAAGCTGCTACATAGGTCTGTAACCTAGGAGTAATAGACTGTACCATCTAGGCGCATGTGTGGTAGGCTAGACTGTCTAGGTTTGTGTAAGTCCACTGTGATGTCCACAGTGAATTGCCTAATGATGCATTTTTAAGAATGTACCCCCATTATTAAGCAACACATGAGTATATTTACAGTTGTTTTCTATTTGAGCAAGTCTTGAGAATATTTAATTAATACCACATAAGCCTTAACTTTTCATACTGATAATTGTTTCTTTGAAACACCTAAGAATTGACTTGCTTGTTGATGTTCTTGAAATAACTAAAAACTCATATTGTAAAATTGGATGAATAAAATCATTTAGCTATCATTTTAAAATTGAGCATTTTAGAGAACATGGGACATTTTTATAATGTAAATAGTCCAGGTTGAGAAAAAGCTTAGGAATTTGTTGTAATCAAATAGTGTGAGTTGGCAGGAAAAAGGCAAATCAGGAAATGAAAAGTGCAAAAATACAACTTATAAGTATGTTAATTTGGTATATGCAAATTAACTGTTTTGAAAAATTAGAAAATTATAGAAGTAGTTGTTTAATGTCAGATGAAGAAAAGGACTTTAGTGTAACAAAAACAGCTAACTTTTTACTAGAGTAAGTATAGAATTTATGAGATGATAGAAATTATTGATCCGTATGGAATGTAAGAACGTGCCTTGTGGGGCCAGGTAGCAGAAGGGAGGGAGTGTTTTGCAATAAGGTTGAGGCCAGGCAAGGAAAAGGAGCAAAAGATCTTGCCGTTGACTCCTGTGTTGTTCAATCATTACTGAGAATTCCAGAGTGACCTTGAGGTAGCCATAGTGTTTGTTCAGTAGGCCTTAAATCTTAGTAAAAGATCTATTATCAAGTGAGGTTACACCATGCTGTAAGATAGGAAGTATCTAGCATCTGAGGTTTGCCTTTGTAGGCCTTGCTTTCCAGGTGATTTTATTTCTAGGGTAATGTTTAGTAGGTGATTTTGATTAAAGGAAAATATGGAGAGAAGGTTTTGAGGAAGGAATTGGACTAAGGAGGAGCTGTGCCATGAAAAGGGCCAGATGTGTTATTTAGAAGACATCAGATATCACTGAGCATATTTGTGTTCTTTGTTAGTTTCTGATGTGCTGATATTCAGTTCATCTGTAACTTGAAATGTAAAGTGGGCTGGGCGAGGTGGCTCACGCCTGTAATCCCAGCACTTTGGGAGGCTGGGGGAGGTGAATCACCTGAGGTCAGGAGTTCAAGACCAGCCTGACCAAAATGGTGAAACCCCATCTTTACTAGAAATACAAAAATAAGCTGGGTATGGTGGTGCATGCCTGTAATCCCAGCTGCTCAGGAGGCTGAGGCAGGAGAATCACCTGAACCTGGGAGGCGGAGGTTGCAGTGAGCTGATTGCATTCCAGCCTGGGCAACGGGAGTGAAACTCTGTCTCGTGATGAGGGGGTGGGTGGGGAAGTAAGGCAGAATGAATCGAGTATTTTGTAATGTTTTGCTGTTTGTGAGAGGATTCTTTTTTTTTTTATAGTGTAAATATGTTTGACATTTTTGCATTTTCAATTTCATTTGTGTTTACACTAGTGTATTTTGTACGCTAATAGAGAACTGAATTTTTTTCATCTGATTTAGAAAGTAATACATGTTTATGGTATAAAATTTATAAAATAAAAATATATAACTATGAAAGTTTAAAAATCACTCATTTTCCTTCACTCCAGGGAAAACTTCTGTTAATTTTTTTAGAATGTGTGTGTATATTGAAACAGAATTAGAGTCACACTGAATATAAAGTTTTTGTAACACAGCCACCATATCATGAGGAATCCCAGGGCATATAAAGATGCCTTGTGTTGGTGCCTGAACCTACAGGCCCAGCTAAAGTCTCAGGTGACAGCCAGCATTCACCATCTGACATGTGAGTGAGTGAGCCTTTAGATAATACCAGTCGCTGGCTACCGGCAAATAGAGAAGTAATGAAGCGTCCATGCTGATCCATGTCCAAATTGCAGATTCCAGAGCAAATAAAATGTTAGTGTTTTCAGCCACCAAATTCAAGGGTACTTTTTAGGTCATTAGAGTATTCATTTGGCAATCATATATTTTAAAACAATTGTAATTGAAGTATAACATATATAGAGAAATGCGTAGATCTTAAGTGTGCAGTTTGATCAATTTTGACAAATGTGTCCATGTATGTAACTCATACTGTGTAACCCTTGTAAAGGTGAACATGGTACACCAGAGTAAACAAGGTGTAAGTATTAGATGATGAGTAAAAGAGATTGGGAGGCCTTTGGTTTAAGAAAAATATCATAGGAAGCCATCGGATTTTTTAGAAATACACTTTGTATTTTAGAAGAGTTTTAAATTTACAAAAGTTGTGAAAATAGTAGAGTTTCCAAATAACTTACATCCAGTTTTCCTATTGTTACCCTGTTACGTTAGTGTGGTCATTTGTCACAATTAGTGAAGTAATATTGATACATTATTATTGACTAAATTCTATACATGATTGATTTCTTTAGTTCTTACTTAAGGTCTGTATCAGTTAGCTGCCAGAACAAAATTCCATAGACTGAGTGGATTAAACAAAAGAAATTTGTTTTCCCAGATCTGGAGGTGGAAAGTCAGATCGGGTGCCAGGATGGTTGGGTTCCAGTGAGGAGTCTCTTCCTCACTTGTACACGGCACAGTCCCCATTCCTAGGTGTGTTCTCACCAGAAGAGAGAAAGAACAAGCTCTCTGTGTCTCTTTATAAGAGCACTAATTCCATCAGACCAGGGCCCTGACCTCATGACTTCATCTAATGCTGATTACCTCCCAAACGCCCTAGCTCCAGATACTATTACATTCGCGGTTAAAGCTTCAACAGATGAGGATTCTGGGGAGGCCACAAACATTCATTTTATAACAAGGTCCTTTTTGTGTTCCTGGATCTTATGCAGTTTACCATATTACATTTAGTCTTTGTGTCTCCTTAGCTTCCTTTAGACTGTGGCAGTTTCTTAGACTTTCCTTTCTTTTTTGGTGGCCTTGTCAGGTTTGAGGACTACTGGTCACGTATTTTGTAGAATGTCCCGCAAGTGGGATTTATCAAATGTGTTTCTTATAATATGTCTGGGTTTATGGATGCCTGGGAGGAAGACTGAAAAGATGAAGTAAGTGTCCTTTTCATCACATCATACAAAGGAAAGGGTGTGTACTTTCAATGTGACTGATCACTGTTGATATGGATTTGGTCACCTGACTGAGATAGTGAAGTAGGATAATTTTCCTGAACCCTTTGCTGGCGGGAACTGGGGTGTGGGTGCTGGAAGTAGCTGGCCACTTAGGCGCTGGCAGGGGCAGACTCCACTCACTAGAACCCCTGTGCTCAACCCGTTGTGGGAGGGAACATGCAGGTAAGTGTGTGTAGGAGCTGGGGTGAGTGCTTTAGGGTGCCGGGAGGAGCAAAACTCTGTGTAGGCCCTGAGGCCCCAGAAGGAGTGTTACAATCCATGCTTTTTTAGCTTTACCACCCATGGACAGTTTAAGTGTTAACAGCTCAGTGGAAGGTAAGTGTGACAGCCTTTTACACCAGACTGGAAGAGAAATGGCTGTTAGAATATGAGAAAGGGTGCATATGAAAGATACCCCTTTTGACTGCGTTAAGTTTCAGATGCTGACTAGACTTTGAAGTAGAAATGTGAAGAACATTGAAGATGTGAATCTGAAGTTCAGGGAATAGGGCAGGACTCAAGATTCTATTTGGAGGTTGCACATTTTATCTTTAAAGAATTCCATTGTATTTTTCAGAGTAAGAATTTCATTTGATAGAATAAAGAGCCTGTGGTACTTTGAGTAGAATGATGAGAAAAATTTTAATCAAAGTTTTTTTTTCCTGAAAGCATTGCGAATAAAAATAAGAGTAAAATATAGGTGATTTTCAGTCAGCATCAGTAACCTGTCTGTATCTGACCCGAGTCCCAGCTGATATAGCCAGTTGACAGTAGAAAATTTAGACTTTAATTTGCATGTTTTAAAGCTATTGAGAAGAAGAATTATACATTTTAATTTCTCCCACCCCCCATAAGGAACCATGTGGGTATAGTTTTGAAACTTATCATTTTTTTTTCTTCTTAGCGGGAAACCAGTCAGAAGTGGGAGACCCCTGAACAAACTCTATACTGTGTAGCCACCAGCTTCTTCTTTCTCAAGGTAGAACGCTGGCCCTCAGTGCCTCTTTCTGCTTCCCCTTGTTCAGACCACTGAGGACTGCCACTGTCCTGTCTGACTCCGGTTGTGGTGAGCAATAGCGGGAGGCTGAGGGATTGATATTATTTGGCTCCATATTTTATAAAGATATTTGGTAGTTACATAAAGTACATCTAGTTTGACCAGAACCACTTATAGCTTTAAATTGTACAGAAATTGATTCTTTATTATTTAGAAAATATACTTTAAAGTTAATAATACTGAGAGAATTCATGATTCTTTCCTTTTGCCTTCCCTGTCCTTTAGTTCTTTATTTATTTTTAGAGCTTTTGTACTGGCTCATCTTCCCTTTCCTGGGGAGTTGATTTTAAAAATTAGATTTGCAGGAGCTTATCCTTTTAGAGGATGATGAAAACCACTTGAACTTAAGGAAAATTTTTTTTTTTAAGTTCCCTGTGTGCCCTCTTCAGATCACATCCCAGAGAGGAGAGACTTCTGCAATATTGTGTTAACCATTTCCTTTCTTTCTTCAAGTGTTATCCACAAATGTATATATGTATGTGGTAATAAGCATGAAATTTGCCATCTTAACCATCTTTAAGTGGGTAGTTCAGTAGTGATGAGTGTATTCACAACATTGAGTACTAGATCTCCACTTTTTCATCTTACAGAACTGAAACCGTATATTAATTAATCAACTCTCTATTTCCTCCAGGTCCAGCAGCTGGCCTTTTATTTCTATGAATTTGACTATTCTAGATACTTCATCTAAGTGGAAACTTACAGCGTTTGTCTTTTTGTGAGTGGCATAACTGAGTTAGCATGTCTTTAGGGTTCATCCATGTTGTCACATATATATGTTATATGACTCATAAAAGCCAGAATTTCTTTTCTGTTGAAAAGCTGAATAATGTTCCATTTATAAAGTTCTTAATCTTTATGTGACTGAATTTATAACATTCATATTTGCAGTGTTTTTATACCTAGTTTAGGAAATTCTCCTGTATCCTGAGATCATAAAGATAGCCTCCTGTATTTTTAAGAAATATTTTTTCTTTGTTTTAAAACAAGAATAAATTTACAGGAAGGTTATCAGTACAATTCAGATAACATTTGCTTTTCCCTGAACCATTTGATAATAAGTTGCTGACTTGATGACCCATTGCTTCCAAATATTTTAGTGACATTTCCTAAGAACATTCTTCTGTGTAATATCAAAATGACCATCAAAATTAGAAAATTAATACATTTCTATCATCACATCTTCAACTTTATTCAAGGTTTACTGGATATCTCATCAAATTCTGTTTAACAACAGGATCTAGTTTGGAATTACTGGTTGCATTTGGTTCTAAACTCTCCTTAGTCTCCTTACGTCTAGACCACTCCCTTTATTGAATTGAGATGTATTCCTTCCTCTTCTATTTTCTGAGAGGGATTGTATAAAACCAGTGTTAATTATTTCTAAAAAATTTGATAGAATTCTTCAGTAAAACCATCTGGGCCAAGTTTTCTTTTTATTTTTTTTTTGTTTTGTGGGTGGGGGGGTGGGGGATGGAGTTTTGCTCTTGTTGCCCAGGCTGGAGTGTAATGGCATGACCTTGGCTCATTGCAGCCTCCACCTGGGTTCAAGGATTCTCCTGCCTCAGCCTCCTGAGTAGCTGGGATTACAGGCACCCGCTACCACGCCCAGCTAATATTTTGTATTTTGAGTAGAGAAGGGTTTCACCATGTTTGCCAGAGTGGTCTTGAATTCCTGACTTCAGATGATCTACCTGCCTCGACCTCCCAAAGTGCTGGAATTACAGGTGTGAGCCATCGCACCTCACTGGCCTAGAGATGTTTATGGGATTTTAAATTACAAAGCCAGTTTTCTTAACAGTTATAGGGCTATTTAAATTCATATTGGATGAGTTGTTGTAGTTTGTGTTTTTTTCTGGAATTGGTGCATTTCATCTAAGAAATTCCATTTTAGCTAATCTATGTGCAGTTTTATTCTTTACCTTGTATAGACATATTTTCAATGAAAAGATAATCTAATACATATATTTTAAAAAATAAATGCATATTTTATATTTGTATCATGTAATTTTATATCTGTATCATATACGTTGGATCAAGCTCTAGATGTAGCCGAGATCTCAGGGGCAGGTTGTATTCAGCACTAATGGGAGACTCTAAGTCTTAAGTCTGTCTTAGTTCATTTAACCACTGAGCTATGTGTGCTCTTTCCAATGTTTCATATGTCTTTTTATTAAACAGAAAAGGCCCAGGATTTAGTTTTATTTGTGTATCTATCCTTAGAAAGTTTATCAGTTAAGTAGGGAAAGAGTTTGTAGTGAAGTAACACATTAAGACTCTCCTAAAAGCAAATTACAGAAACCCGCTTTAAACAGCCGGCATGGCTGGTTGCAGATGCTCCAACAATAATTACTGTGCTCTTCCTCTCTGTGTCTTCTCCTTTCTCACCTTCCTCTTTCCCCCTCCTTCTTTATCCCACTGCCACACTCCCTGTCTCATTCTGCTTAGAGTGTTGGCCCATTCTCTGTTGTCACAGAAGCAGCCCCAGTTGAAACCAGCTCCACCTGTGATCCTAGGAAGAGAAAGCATCTTCTCTGGGAGCTCTGGCAGAAATGCCCTGGGGAATACTCTTGGTCATGGGGACTGGGGGCTGTGAGAAGACTGTAAACTATATGGAATGTAGCTGTTGGGGGTGACAACATGTCCATACTTCATCTTGATAAGACATGTCATTTGATGGTTGAAAGCTATAATTATTTAAAGATAATGCACAATATATTTTAATAGCTTTATCAAGATATAGTTCACATACCATAGGACTCACCCATTTAAAGTGTACAGTTCAATGGTTTTAATTTATTCACAGTTGTATAGCTATCACCACTGTCTAATCTGTAACACTTCCATCACAAAAAGGAACCTTGTACCCATTCAGTCACTCCCTATTTTTCCCAAATGTCTCAGCCTTAAGCAACCACTCATCCACTTTCTGTCTCTATAGACTTGCCTATTCTAGACATTTTATGTAAGTGCAATCAGATGACTTGTCTTTTGTGTCTGACTTCTTTCATCAGCATGTTTTCAAGGTTTATCTATCTTTGTATATCATCATACATTTTTTATTAATTGCCAAATATTATTCCATTATATGGCTATACCACATTTTATTTGTCTGTCTGTTGTTGATGGCCATTTGCGTTGTTTATGGACATTTGCGTTGTTTTCATGTTTTTGCAATTATTAATAATGCTGCTGTGAACATTGGTGTAGAAGCTTTTGTGTAGATTTGTTTTTACTTCTTCTGTGTGTATACCTAGGAGTGGAATTGCTGGTTCATATGGTAACTATACCTAACGTTTTGAGAAACTCTCTTCCAAAGTGACTGTATCATTTTACATTCTCACCAGCAATGTGTGAGGGTTCCAGTTTCTTTACATTCTTGTCAACTGTTACTATCTTTTTGAATATAGGCATCTTGGGTGTGAAGTGGTATAATACATATTTTATAAAAGGCTGTTTTATTTGTTAAATAATTGCCTGTTTACTTGTCATCTTCCCTTGTATTGGAGCTTTCCCAGTGGGTTCTGAAGCTGCTCCTCCTCAGTCCAGCCAGGCAGGCAGGCAGACCATGCTGATCAAAGGATCAGAAGTATATGTTTACTTTTCTTTTTCTTTATAAATTTTATTATTTACAAATCTAGACAGGGATTATTCTTATTTTCATATTAAGAAACAGGTTATAAATGCCAGAGGTTACTTGGTTGAAGATGGAACAGGGATTTGTATTTAGGATTTATTAGGTCGTAGAGAGCTGCTTGCTACAGATCTGCAG
>NW_022437014.1:9333800-9334871 GCF_009761245.1 Sapajus apella | reverse complement strand
TTTTTTTGAGACGGAGTTTCACTCATGTTACCCAGGCTGGAGTGCAATGGCATGATCTCGGCTCACTGCAACCTCTGCCTCCTGGGTTCAGGCAATTCTCCTGCCTCAGCCTCCTGAGTAGCTGGGATTACAGGCACGCGCCACCATGGCCAGCTAATTTTTTGTATTTTTAGTAGAGACGGGGTTTCACCGTGTTGACTAGGATGGTCTCGATCTCTTGACCTCGTGATCCACCCGCCTTGGCCTCCCAAAGTGCTGGGATTACAGGCTTGAGCCACCGCGCCCGGCCTTTAATTTTCATTAGTATAAATGACTTGCAGCACACCAGAAACTGAGCTGCTTTTTTATGATTCACAATGGTTGCTTCTAACTACTTTATTATGGCAATGTTCGTTATCAGCCCTGTAGCACTATTTAACATTCACCTTGGCATCAGTCTAAAATTTGATACTCTCATGCACAGACAGATGGTCTTCTTTCAGTGGTTTTCTCCCTATCCCTAGAGCAGTCTGTGTATTCAGACTCCATATTGAGTCTTGCCTCCTCAGCACAACGTAAGAGAATCTATGTTGATCATACCTTATGCGAAAATCTAT
This sequence comes from Sapajus apella, assembly GCF_009761245.1. Classification (NCBI taxonomy): domain Eukaryota; kingdom Metazoa; phylum Chordata; class Mammalia; order Primates; family Cebidae; genus Sapajus; species Sapajus apella. The sequence continues at coordinate 9,334,275 of NW_022437014.1, read as the reverse complement.
GTTGATCTCTTGCCACCCATTTGCCACATATCACGGTATAACTTGAAAGTCAAGAACTTGTGATTTAGAATTGCTGTTCAGATCATGCTTAGTATTTGCATGGCATCAAGCAATAGCAAGAAGAGATTACACAAATCAGCAGTATGCTCTAAATGTGGAAGTCATATGCTGATCTCCATAAGATAAAACAGGAGCTTGCAGGTATTTAACAACACATATTATTTTAAGCCGATAATATGCCAGGAATAGGTTCTGGGGGATACAATGAACAAACTGGATAAAGATCTCTGTCCTTATAACATGTACATCCCAGTGATTAATGATTTACTATGAGATCATTTATAATATGTAACAACCAGGTAAAAAATCTATTGTGATTTTTCTTGGTAGCAGTGTCTGAAAGCTTTGAAATTCTAAAAAAGAAAATAAAGGGCCGGGCGCGGTGGCTCAAGCCTGTAATCCCAGCACTTTGGGA
>NW_022437014.1:9318539-9328800 GCF_009761245.1 Sapajus apella | reverse complement strand
TCCTGACGCCAGCCTGGTGGGGGTAGGAGCAATGCCATTTGCTTTATCTCACAAACAAGATTGCATCAGCCTCCAAGAGACGAAGCCAGGAACTGAGACTGGCTAGCAAAGCCAGGACCAGGACCGACCAGGCCTCTCTGACTTTGGAGCCTTAAGGCAGGCTGTTGGTGTCCACAGATCCCAGCCTAGTGTAGCCTGTGTGATCAGCCAGGGCTGAGGTTCCCTCTGCTGACAGAGCTTTCCCTCTTAAGGACACTGGTGGTGCCGTGGCCCCATCAGATCATCTGTCCCTGGGAACAGTCTTTTCCAGAGAACTCCAATGAGGAAGAGAAAGTGGGTCCACTGACTTCCATGTCTCTCAAAATAACTTTGTAAAAGTACATAAGAACCCAACACTGCACTTATAATCAGACAGTTCGGGACCCTCCGCTCTGACAGCATCAACATTGGCCATCTCCTTCTCCTGTTTGGGTCTCAAACTCTGCCTCTGCAGCCTTGTTTTGAAGGCTGTTTCCAGCCAGAACAAGTGCCCACGCTCAGCTCTCCCAACCCCATGCCCCTGCCATAGCCAGGAAAACTGAAGACAGACAGGATTTTTGCTCCCCTAGACAGAGCTGGCCATGACTGAAGGCCCCTCGGAGGCAGGCAGAACCCTTTCTCCTTTTTTGTCACTGTGCTGACCACTTGGGAGCTGATTCTGCTCCTTAAACCTTCTGGGAACACTTGCAGCCCCCCAGCACTGCAAAAAGGATTAAGTCAACTGAGATGAGACATGTTTTTTCAATTAGTTATAAAGCACCCGTGTTGGAGTTTTTATAAAACTGGCTGGTTGCTTTCCCATTACCCAAGATTCCTCATTCTTTCTTTCTGCATAATTTCACAAGGTTTCCAAGTAAATTTGGTACCAATGGCCTATGACCATGGAATAAACAGGACGCTCACAGTGAAGTGCTAAAGCCAAAATCTTCTCTTCCATGTGCCATGCTATTAGAAAGGAGATAGAAAGTAACTTCCACCTACCAAACTTCCCTACCTCAGGCTTCTCAAGACACACATCAACAGGTGCAACAACATTTGTGTAGGGATATGCATTTTACTATACATGCGCATCTTTCTTTTTTTTTTTTTTTGAGACGAAGTTTCGCTCCTGTTACCCAGGCTGGAGTGCAATGGCGCGATCTCAACCTCTGCCTCCTGGGTTCAGGCAATTCTCCTGCCTCAGCCTCCCGAGTAGCTGGGATTACAGGCACGCGCCACTATGCCCAGCTAATTTTTTGTATTTTTAGTAGAGACGGGGTTTCACCATGTTGACCAGGATGGTCTCGATCTCTTGACCTCGTGATCCACCCGCCTTGGCCTCCCCAAGTGCTAGGATTACAGGCGTGAGCCACCGCACCCGGCCTTACATGTGCATCTTTAAAAAGACTTTTCCTGGCCGTGCGCGCTGGCTCACGCCTGTAATCCCGGCACTTTGGGAGGCCGAGGTGGGCAGATCACAAGTTCAAGAGATCAATACCATCCTGGCCAACATGGTGAAACCCCATCTCTACTAAAAAATATAAAAATTAGCTGGGCGTGGTGGCATATGCCTGTAATCCCAGCTACTCAGGAAGCTGAGGCAGGAGAATCGCTTCAACGTGGAAGGCAGAAGTTGCAGTGAGCCGGGATTCTGTCATTGCACTCCAGCCTGGCGACAGAGCAAGACTCCATCTCAAAATAAAGATTTTTCCCACTGACATTTATTTCTCATGCCAAATCAGGGCCTGCTGGCAAACTGGGGAGACCAAGATGGAGAGCCAATGTGCTCACTCTACTTAAAGGGGTGTGACACCAGCCAGAGAGGCAGACAATGTGGTAAAGGCAGGGAAAACACTGTCTCGCACTTAGGAAGATAGAAGAGGTTTCCCAATGGGCAGGGCAACCCTGGGAGCAGGTGACTTATAATAGCAGGAATAAATATTACAGCAAGTGCATCAACACATGGGAGGAATTTAACAAGGCTGTTCTTTTTTTGTGATAGAGTCTTGCTTTGTCACCCAGGCTAAAGGGCAGTGGTGCAATCTTGGCTCATTGCAACTTCTGCCTCCTAGGTTCAAGTGATTCTCCTTGCTCAGCCTCCCAAGTAGCTGGGATTACAGGCATGCGCTACCATGCCGGGCTAAGTTTTTGTATTTTTAGTAGAAACAGGATTTCTCCATGTTGGTCAGGTTAGTCTTGAACTCCTGACTTCAGGTGATCTGCCTGCCTTGGACTCCCAAAGTACTGGGATTACAGGTTTGAGCCACTGCACCTGGCCAATGCATTTGTTTTTTTAAGCTCCTAAGTTTATGGCAATTCATTATGCAGCATTACCAGCTCTGACCAGATCTCAAGCACCAACCCTGGCTGACATACCTGTGGAAAATGCCAAGTCCTCACATGCCTCTCCAGGCCTCCGAGAGACCTCCTGTGGTCCAATCAGCTTCCTGAAGGCCCCTTAGGGCCCTGTCACTACTCTCTACAGGAGCCACGTGAGGCCAGTGAGGAGAGGAGTGGCTGTCGAATTTGAAGCTTCTAAGTCCTGACCCCCAGGGCCTCAGGTGTCTTACCCAGGTGTGCTATTAACATGATGTATCTCGCTTGACGTTAACCTTGGCTGGCTGTCTGGGGCAGTCTGTCAGATTTTGCCACTATAAAGTTACTCTTTTACCCCCCTTTCCGTTCTGGAAGAAAGTCGCTGTGCACAGCCCACACTGATGGAGGAGGCATCCTCAACTTTTATTTACTGAGTTTGGCAACCTGCCTGTCACACCAGCACATTTCAAGTACTCCACAGATCCATGAGGCTGCTGACAATCACATTAGACAGTGCGGCTCTACTCTAGAACATCAAGGAAAAGCAAATATCCACACATCAGTCTCTCAGGTACCACTGTTCTATTGTTTACTTAATAGTTTTCTATAAAAGGGCTCACTTTTTTTCTTTTTTTTTTTGAGATTGAAGCTCACCCTGACACTCAGGCTGAAATGCAATGGAGTGATCTCAGCTCACTGCAACCTATGCCTTCTGGGTTCAAGTGACTCTCCTGCCTCAGGCTCCCAAGTAGCTGGGAATATAGGCGTACACACCACCACATCTGGCTAATTTTTATATTTTTAGTAGAGACAGGGTTCCACCATGTTGGCCAGGCTGATCTCAAACACCTGACCTCAGGTGATCCGCCTGCTTTGGCCTCCCAAAGTGCTGAGATTACAGGTGTAAGCCACTGCACCCAGTCACAGGGCTTTTTAAAAATGGAACTTGAGGGCCGGGCGTGGTGGCTCACGCCTGTAATACCAGCACTTTGGGAGGCCGAGGCGGGTGGATCACGAGGTCAAGAGATGGAGACCACCCTGGTCAACATGGTGAAACCCTGCCTCTACTAAAAATACAAAAAATCAGCTGGGCATGGTGGCACGTGCCTGTAATCCCAGCTACTCAGGAGGCTGAGGCAGGAGAATTCCCTGAACCCAGGAGGCGGAGGCTGCGGTGAGCCGAGATCACGCCATTGCACTCCAGCCTGGGTAACGAGAGCGAAACTCCGTCTCAAAAAAAAAAAAAAAAAGGAACTTGATATCACTACCTTGCAATGGCCCAGTATCAAGGATGGCCCTGGATATCCAGGAGGTAGAGCAGCTCTATTCCTCCACATGGGCTTTTCCAGCCTTCCTTTCTTCTCCTCAGAAGCCTGGGACAGGCAGGGACCCCTTGGTCCTGGTCCCCTGGGCTCCAGGGTCCCCAATCAAGGGAGCCTTCACCAGTTCACAACCAGCATCACGGGCAGCACTGACCCCTCCTGTGCCCCAGGTGTCTCTGGGCCAGAAAGCTATAGATCTGTATCTGCCAAACCTGGTTGATGACGAGAGTCACCGGAGAACTTTCTAAAAGCTTAGGCTTTCTTGAGCCCCCAGCACGTGGATCCTAATTGAAGATATAGATAAGGACCAGGTAAAAACAGCCCAGGTGGAGCTGATAATTAGCTAAATGCCGAAGTCCTACAAGCAGGACAACCAGGCTTAGCTGTTCTCTGGGAAAATTTTCACCTGCAAGTAATGCACAGCTGTCCAGTGGAAGACCCCAGGGCAGGCCCTGACTCTGACTCTCTTTTTTTCTTGAGACAGAGTCTCACTCTGTGGCCTGAGCTGGAGTGCAGGTTCATGATCTCGGCTCACTGCAACCTCCGCCTCCTGGGTTCAGGGAATTCTCCTGCCTCAGCCTCCTGAGTAGCTGGAACCACAGGCGTGTACCACCACGCCTGGCTAATTTTTGTATTTTTAGTAGAGACAGAGTTTTGCCATGTTGGACAGACTGGTCATGAACTCCTGGCTTCAGCATATCTGCCCGCCTTGGCCACCCAAGGTGTTGGGATGACAGATGTGACCGCACCCAGCTTGACTCACTTTCTAAAATGAGCAGTACCCACGGAAGGAGAGTGTCTAGCTTAGCCTTCTCCCAAGCTCACAGGACATGGAATGAGGTGCCGACAGACCCTTTGGAGAAACTCCTTTCCCTGTCCTCTGTGACCAGGAGGAAAGGAGGCTTAGTGGTCTAGTATTTCTGGGTGTACGGCCTCTTTATTGCTTGCTTATCTTTCTTACCCATATCACATATCAGGTCCCTTTGATCAGGGATAGAGCTAGATTGTACCCCTCTGGGTGGCCGCTTACTACACTTTAGGGCCAGGTAACTGGTTTAGTGAGTTCCAGGTTCACAGAGGGAGAGGAACTGCTCAGGATGGGTCATCCCCAGAGCCTCCCCCATGCCAGGTTGAGGTGAGTCAGGTGACAAGATTTAGAGCAGATTTTGGACTCCTGAGTTGATGTTATAATGGGATGAGGCCTCAGGGCAGGGTGAATGTATTTTGTATTTGGACTGAACATACATCTTTGGGGTCTAGAGGGCTGACTAGGTAGGCAGACTGTCTCTCCCCATACAATGATGTCCATGCCCTAATCCCCAAGAACCTCTGAATATGTCACCTTATGTAGCCAAAGGGACTTTGCAGGTGGGATTAGCAATGGGTTTGAGATGGGGAGATTGGCCTGAATACCCAGGTGAACCCAATCTAACCACACATGTTCTTAAAAGCACAGGACTTTCTTGGGCTTAAACAGGAATGATAAGGAGGAATGGGAGGTCTGAGTAGTCGCCACACCACACAGGGAGCAACCATGAGTCTTGTTTACCTCATGTATCCCCAGAGCCTGGAACTCAGCAGGTGTTTGGCCACAGAAAGACCAATAAAGTGAACTTTTGTGGTTTCTTTTTGTTTTTGACACAGAGTTTTGCTCTTGTTGCCCAAGCTGTAGTGCAATGGTGCAGTCTTGGCTCACTGCAACCTCTGCCTCCAGGGTTCAGGCGATTCTCCTATCTGAGCCTCTAGAGTAGCACGTGCCACCATGGCCGGATAATTTTTTTGTATTTTTAATAGAAATGGGGTTTCACCATGTTAGTCAGGCTGGTCTCGAACTCCTGACCTCAGCTGATCGGTCCACCTCAGCCTCCCAAAGTGCTGGGACTACAGCTGTGAGCCACTAAAGTGAACTTTTAAGCAATGGATTCTAGCTAGCAGCCATGCGTGTGAATTATTTAACCTCTCTGACCCCATGTCATCCCATTTCTATGGATATCAGAAGTAAGGACAGTGAAATAACTCACCCAATGTTATCCAATGAATGAACAGTGGGGCTAGCCCCACTGCAAGCCCTTCAGAACCCTTCTGGTTGCCAAATCCAGCAGCCCCCCCACCCCCACCCCGGCCTGGCCAAAATGGGCAGAACTCCTGGGTAAACAGGAGTGAAGCTTCTCATGGCCCCATTTCGTTCCTTTGCTTCATTCTGTGTCTTTGTTTCCTGGTGACTGGTTGTCATCCCATTTTCCGAGCACAGACCAGCAGAGGGTGCCAGTGCCCATGCAGAGACCTTCAGCTCCCAGAGCTGCCCTGGGGAAGAGCTGCTGTAGGGAAGGGCCTGCTCCTGACCACCTGCAACAACAGTGTCCTTAATGATGAGGGGCACCTACTGGTTCATGACCTGGCTTTGTGGCTGCAGACAGCCCTTGGACAAAGGACTTCATCTCCATGGCTGCAGTTTTCACAGCTGTGAAAGGGGACAGGGGAAATGCACCTCCCAGGGGTACTGAGACAGTAAAATGAAGCAACTCATGAGACGGCTTCTAGCACAGTCCCTGGCACTTAATTCTTTGTTGAACTTCCATTCTTTTTGTTTTGTTTTGTTTGAGACAGAGCTTTGCTCTGACGCACAGGCTGGAGTGCAGTGGCGCAGTCTCAGCTCATTGCAACCTCCGCCTCCTGGGTTCAAGCAATTCTTTTCCATCAGTCTCCCGAGTAGCTGGGATTACAGGCACATGCCCCCCACACACACCACATCTGGCTAATTTTTGCAATTTTAGTAGAGATGCGGTTTCGCCATGTTGGCCAGGCTGGTCTTGAACTCCTGACCCCAGGTGATCTGCCCGCCTCAGCCTCCCAAAGTGCTGGGGTTACAGGTGTGAGCCACTGAGCCCAGCTGAATTTACATTCTTTATCAAGAGTCAATCTGGAAGGCCTCTCATTTCAGATTCTGCCCAAACCACATGACCCATTTTTTGGACTCAGCTGGCTATCTCCTCTTCCTCCACGCTTTCATGTCTTTACCAAGTCTTCCCTCTGTACTTAAAGAGCACTCCCCAACAGTCTAGCCATCACCCTCAGGTTCACTATAAACTATACAGGGGGCCCAATTCAAAAGGCCCTCCTAAGCAGGGGGCTCCTTTCATTTGAAAACTGCTGCAGGCCACATGTAAATTCAAGACACTGCCTTTGCTTATATATTTCCACTGTCTTCCAGCCTAAAATACGGCCAGTCCTAACACTGACTGACTGCCCATGTATGTTACATAAGACCCCATGCTGGGCAGGGATACTGAGATAAGACAGACACAATCACACATTACTGGAAGCACCGCCAACAGAGACAGAGATAGCAACAGATGATTTCAGAACAGCGTATGTGCCTGTCTACAGAGACCCACTCTCAGGAGGGGAACATTAATTCAGTTCCCAAGAACCTACCAGGTACCACCCTTTGAAGGAAGAGTGGTCTCCACTTTACAGACTGACTTTCAAGGCCAAAGTCAAACAGGAACCAGGAGGACCAGGACTGGACCTCTGGTTTAGCTGACATCACCATCTCCCTTATCGCAAGGAGGCAGAGACCCCTTGAAGATGTCCTTTTGCACAAGCTCCAAAGTATCTACTAAATGTAGGTTATTATGGCTGAAAATGCATTTTTCCCCTTGTCCTTGCAGCTGCTCTGTAAGTTTGGGCTGTAGCCTGATGTTCATCTACCCCAGCCCTAGCCAACTGCTGGCCAACAGATCACAGGGTTGTGACCCTTGGAACTGGAAGCCATTCCACACACAATGTCTCTTCTAGGTGCTTTTTCACATCAACCATTAAACCACAAACAGGCCAAGTGACAAAGCACTCAGTTCCTTCACATGGTCATTCCTTCCCGCTCTTGCTTCGCCTGACGCAGAAGAATTTGTCAGTGAAACTTGAGCATTACAAGAATATGCAACAGAAAGAATTAGAGAACTCAGTAATCCAAAAGCTGCTAAATGAGGGTTTTCTGCATTTTGGGGGGTAATGTAAAGCAGTTCCAAGAAAAGTGAAGTCACAGCCTCTGCAGCTTATTTTCAGTTCTTAGAAAAGAGCCAGTGTCAAAGGGAAAGTGGCTCTGCCCCAGCACAGACTCCATTGTCTGGCAGGGGTATTTGCTGATAAACCAGCTTGGATTTGGCACCAGAAACCCAAAACCTGTGACATATGTTTTCAGTTGGTGATATCAAGCAGGAAACACAAGCCAAACCAGTGAAAGTTATTAACATTCAGAGAAACCACACAGCTCAGCTAACATGCTGGGGTGACACCCTTCCATCACCAAGCCACCAGCAGTTTTGAAGTGACTGTCAGAAAAAAACACAGTGGCCTCCTCTACCCCCCCACCGCCCCACATTCCTGAGATGTGTTATCGCTCGCCACCATGTCAGCCCAACCAGCATTTTTCAATGGACATTATTTACCAGAAGTTGGGGGAGGACAAATGGGGCAGGATACGATACAGGTGGTTTTCGGCAGCTTGGGGCTGCTTTCTGGCATACAAGCAGGTTTCGCCACAGTAGGGCTGACTTCAGGTTAAGATCTCAGGAGTCTGCTACACATCCAGCTCAGGGGCTACTACCGGGTGCCCTATAATAATTTTGTGAATAAGGTTTGCCTTTTATTATTATTTTTTTTGAGACAGAATCTGGCTTCATCTTGCAGGCTGGGGTATGGTCACACGACCTCAGCTCACTGAAACCTCCGCCTCCTAAGTTCAAGAAATTCCCATGCCTCAGCCTCCAGAATAGGTGAGATTGCAGATGTGTGCCACCATGCCTGGCAAACATTTTTCTATTTTTAGTAGAGATAGGGTCTCACTATGTTGCCCAAGCTGGTCTCAAACTCCTGGCCTGCAGTGATCAGTCTGCCTTGACCTCCGAAAGTGTTGGGATTACAGACATGAGCCATTGCACCCAGCCATTGTGACTAAATTTTAACCTAAGAATTCTGTAACAGAGACCTCATTGTCTGCACCAAAATTTAATTTCAATGTAATCAAAAGAAACTCATCGAGTGGCCCAGCCAGGGAGAGTGCCTAAGGAGAAATGATGATGAAATGGAAGGCATTGTCCCGGATGGGACACTGGAACAGGAAAGGACATTAGGAATAACCCCAAGATATCTGAATGAAGTAGAGACTTGGGTTAATAAACGCATCTCAATATTTGTTCATTAATTTTAACAAATGCACCATACTAATGTAAGATGTTAATAGGGGGAGCTGGGTACGGGTACATGGGAACTCTGTATGATCTCTGCAATTTCTCTCTCTCTCTCTCTCTCTCTCTCTGTGTGTGTGTACGTGTGTGTGCGCGCGCGCGCGTGCACACGCACGTGTGTAGAAAAGCAAGACTGTACTGATACTCCCAGCAATAATGATTTGGTGCCTACCAAGTGTCACATACCATGTAAAGGTGATCTACACATATCTTCATTTATTCCTAACACTAGTGCTATGAGCTGGGCATAATCTGCATTTTACAGATAAAGAAACTGAAGTACAGAGATGCTAGGTACCTTGCTCATAGTCACATGGCAAGGTTAGTGGCAGATAAAGGACTCAAATTCAGGTTGACAGGACAGCTCAGCAATATCGCCTCAAATATCCCAAACTGTGAAGATAAAACAGTTCAAAACAAGCTGCATGAGGGCCATGAAAACAAGGCACACTTTCCAATCTGCCCCACATTAAAAAGAAAAGAGTTTAAAAGCAGAGCACATGCCAGGCACAGTGGCTCATGCCTGTAATCCCAGCACTTTGGTAGGCTGAGGCAGTTGGATCATGAGGTCAAAAGATTGACACTATCCTGGCCAACATGGTGAAACCTCATTTCTACTAAAAATATCTTTTTAAAAAATTAGCTGGGCATGGTGGCATGTGCCTGTAGTCCCAGCCACTCAGGAGGTTGAGGCAGGAGAATCACTTGAACCTGGGAGGTGGAGGTTGCAGCGAGACGAGATCATGCCACTGCACTCCTGCCTGGCAACAGAGTGAGATTCTGTCTCAAAAAAAACAAACAAAAAGCACAGCACACCCAAGACACAACACTCAATGCTGGAGAGGATGTCTGTAAGTCCACCTATCACCATACATTCTGTGCAATCAATAAATTTACTTGGATGGGGGCGGGGTGGGCTCCCGTGTGTAATTCCAGCACTTTCCGAGGCCAAAGCCAGTGGATAACCTGAGGTCAGGGGTCTGAGACCAGCCTGGTCAACATGGCAAAACCCCATTTCTATCAAAAATACAAACTTAGCCTGGTGTGGTGGCACACTCCTGTAATCCCAGCTACACGAAAGGCTGAGCTGGAGAAATGGATGAACCTGGGAGGGGGAGGTCAAAGTGAGCTGAGATTTTGCCACTGAACTGCAGCCTGGGAGACACAGTGAAACTTCCACTCCCAAAAAAAAAGGAGAAGGACCAGATGCGGTGACTCACACCTGTAATCTCAGTACTTTGGGAGGCCTAAGTGGGTGGATCACCTGAGGTCAGGAGTTTGAGACCAGCCTAGGCACCTTGAAGAAACCTAGTTTCTACTAAAAATACAAATATATACATATATAAATATATGCATATA
>NW_022437014.1:9132913-9313539 GCF_009761245.1 Sapajus apella | reverse complement strand
TCTTATTTTGTTTTTAATTGTTCGGTCAAAGAAGTAGGAAGCCCACATATTACTTATCTATTTATCTAATGTTAATAGAGCTTTCTTATAACTAATGTTTACATAGACATCTTTTTTCATCCTGTTGTTTTCATCTTAGCTATGTTTTTGTATTTAAAGGGTGCCTCTTCTACACATAAGATAGGTGGGTCATGTTTTTGGGTTTCTTAAAATTCAGTCTCACTATCTCACTTTCATTTGGAGTGTTTAGTTCACTTACAGTTCAATGGAATTTCTAACTTAGGCCATTTTTTTTTTTCTTTTTTTTTTTTTTTTTTCTTTTTGAGGCTGTCTTGCTCTGTCACCCAGTCTGGAGCGCAGTGACAGGATCTCAGCTCACTGTAATCTCCGCCTCCCAGATTCAGGTGATTCTCCTGCCTCCCCCTCCCAAGTAGCTGGGATTACAGGTGTGCACCACTGTGCCTCGCTAATTGTTTTTTTTTTGTTTTTTTTTTTTTTTTTTTTTAGTAGTGAGCCAGCATGCCTGGCCTATTTCTCTTTTGTGTTTTGTTCCTTCTTTCCTGCCTTCTTTTGGATAAATGGAGTGATTCTTCACATATCCTTTCATCTCTAGTGGCTTTTTGGCTGTGTCTTTTTGCTCTATGTTTTTAGCTATATATGCAATTGTTCTAGGAATTACAACACACACCCTAACTTTTCACAGTTCACCTGCAGTGCTTATAACACCACTTGGGCAATAAGGCAGTGAAAAGGAATGAAGCACAGACATGGGCCACATGTGGGTGAGCCTGACACTTTATGCCAAGTCCAAGCAGCCAGTCACCAAGGGCCACATACGGTATCATCCCATTTATGTGAAATGCCCAGATGGGAAAATCCAGAGAGGCAGGGAGCAGATTACTGGTTACCTAGTGCTGGGGGTAGAAGGAAGAATTGGGAGGGGTGATGACCAAGGATAGCAGGGTTCCTCATTGGGGAAATGAAAATGTTCTAAAATCGATTGTGGTGATGGATGCACCATTCTGTGAGTATACAAAGAACCACTGATGTTGACACTTTATTTATTTGTTTGTTTGGAGATAGTCTCACTCAGTTGCCCAAGCTGGAGTGCAGTGGCATGATCTTGACTCACTGCAACCTGCACCTCCCAGGTTCAAGTGATTCTCCTGCCTCAGCCACCCGAATAGCTGGGATTACAGGCATGTGCCACCACACCTAATTTTTTTTGTTTTTTGAGATAGAGTCTGGCTCCGTCACTGAGGCTGAAGTGCAGTGGCGTGATCCCAGCTCACTGCAACCTCCGCCTTCCACTTTCAAGCTATTCTCCTGCCTTAACCTCCTGTGTAGCTATGAGTACAGGCACCCACAGCACATTGGGCTACTTTTTTGTATTTTTAGAAGAGACGAGGTTTCACCATGTTGGCCAAGTTTGGTCTCGAACTTCTGACTTCAGGTGATCTACCCACCTTGGCGTCCCAAAATGCTAGGATTACAGGTCTGAGCCACAGTATCCGACTCCATAAGGTAAATTTATATTTATCTTTTAAGAAACTGCCAAACTGTCTTTTGGAGTGGCCATGCTGTCTTGTGTTCCCCCAGCATGCGTGAAGCCTCCATTTCCACACACCCCCACTTGATATTGATAGTAACATCTTTTTGTTTGTTTTTTGAGATGGAGTCTCACTCTGTCTCCCAGGCTGGAGTGCAGTGGCACAATCTCTGCTCACTGCAATCTCTGCCTGCTGGATCAAGCAATTCTCCTGCCTCAACCTCTTGAGTAGCTGGAACTCCAGATGCAGGTCACCATGCTCGGCTAATTTTTCTGTATTTTTAGTAGAAACAGGATTTCACTATGCTGCTCAGCCTGGTCTTAAACTCCTGACCTTGTGATCTGCCCACCTCGGCCTTCCAAAGTGCTGGGATTACAGGTGTGAGCCACCACATCTGGCCATGACATCTTTTTAATGTTGAATCTTTCTTGATAACATGTGCAGCGTGGCTTTCTTTGCATTCAAAGTGTTTCATTGAAAGATTTCTTCATATGGATGGTGTGTGCATATTTTTGCATATTTATTTCTGAGAGTTTTGGTTTTTTGGGGTGTGCAGTTGCAAATGGGATGTTTTCTTCTCTTTTCTAACTGCTTGTTTGTACATAGGAAGACAGTCAGAGACCAGGTGTGGTGGCTCGGGCCTGTCATCCTAGCACTTTGGGAGCCTGAGGCAGAAGGATTGCTTGAGCCCAGGAGTTTGAGACCAGCCTGGGCAGCATAAGACCCCATCTCTATATACCTATCTACCTGTCCGTCTGTCTGTCTGTCTGTCTGTCTGTCTGTCTATCTATCTATCTATCTATCTATCTATCTATCTATCTATCTATCTATCTGAGACAGGGTCTTGCTCTGTCGCCCAGGCTGGAGTGCAGTAGTGCAGTTCCAGCTCACTGCAACCTCCACCTCCCAGGTTCAAGCAGTTCTCATGCCTCACCCTGGTATGACAGGTGTGTTTCACCACACCTGGCTAATTTTTGTATTATTAGTAGAGTCAGGGTTTTGCCATGTTGGCCAGGCTAGCATCAAACTCCTGTCCTCAAGCAATCCACCTGCCTTGGTCCCCAAAGTGCTGGGATTACAGGCATGAGCTGTGCCCGGCCCCATCTCTATAGTTTAAAAATTAAGAAGGAAGGCTGTTTAGTATGTTTCTTTGTACCTAACTCCTTAGCAAAATTTGTCTGCCTCATTTTTCAGAGTAAATATAACTATTTCACCTTCTGCTTTTCTCTTTAATTCTTACTTTCCTCACCTAGTTGCATGAGCTAGGGCCTCCAAAATAATAGTGGTAACAGAGGGCATTCTTTTGTTCCAAAGGTTGATGGAAGCTTCTATCACTTCATGCCTTACAAATGATGCTGGGCTTTGGCTTGATGGGTGTGTGTCTGGGTTTAATTTCCTTTATTGTGTGTAATTTAAGGAAGTATCCGTCTTTCTAATTTGATAAGTTTCTTTTTCAAATTTTGTAGTAAATTTTGTCAAATGCCTTTTCAACATCTATGATGATTATGATTTTTAACATATTAATATAAATAAAATGAAAAGTTCTAATTTTGAGCCATCCTTTTCACACTGTACAAGTCTCTCTTGGTTTAGGTAAGTTTTTTTTCTAAGCCCCAGTGGGGTTTATTTGCTAATATTTTATTTTGGATTTTCATACATTGATTTTTCTGTAAATGTATTATTATTATTATTTTTTTTTTTGGAGATAGGGCCTTGCTCTGATGCCCAGGCTGGAGTGCAGTGATGTGATGACTGTGTATGGTAATTTTAAACTCCTGGGTTCAAGTAATCCTCCCACCTCAGCCTCCTGGGTAGCTGACACTACAGGCATGTGCCACCACACCCGGCTAATTTTTAAATTTTTCATAGAGACAGAGCCTTGCTATGTTGTCTGGGCTACAGGTCAGTGTACATTGTAGATGTGAATATTTATTGGTCTTTCTCCTGGAATCATTCCCTGTCCCATCTGTTTGTCTTTATATTCTGGGCATGCACACACACTCTACCCGCACATCCTAACTGCAAAATATTGATGTTGTCCAACCTGCCTTGTGAAGGGAGAACTGTATTTCCCTCTTTGTATCTCTGCTGGTGTTCAGTCCACTGCTGTGTTTTGGTCAATACTTGACTCACAGAGTGTGGGAGGCAGGAAGGGAAGTCTTCCTCATTTCCTTTGTGGACCCGACATCATGGATCCATTAAGCATATTGGGAAACCAGCAGGTCAGGTGGCTGCACACTCTAGGTGCCTCTGACTCTGAATTGCTCAGGACCCCTTGCATGCCAGTGATTTGCTTTTCTTTGTGAGTTGTCTCTTCACCCATATTCCTAGGCTGAGTTCCCCAAAACAGTGGCTAGCACAGCACCTGTAACAGTTGTGGGTGCATATCTGAGCTTGCATGACCTGACTTACAGGGTATTTTGAAGAGGAGCTACCTGTTATGGTTTGGGATATGGCTAAAGTTTACTTGACTTCCTTTCATAAAGTAACTGGTAGAATATGTGGCATAAGGCTATTATTGCAAAAGCAGAAGTGTTGGGGGGTGATTGAGCTTGGGCAGCATTGGGAGGCAGACAAGCCCGCATCAGCACCGTCCTGGCTTATATGACCTTGGGGGAATCCCCTCAACTCTCTGAGCCTTTGTCTCTTCCCTCATTAAGGAGATCATCCATTCCTCATTGGACTATTGTAAGGCTTAAGATCTAACATCTTTCAAGGCACTCGGAGCAGTGCCTGGGCTCGGGGCCTTTAGGCTGTAACCATAGCAAACAGTCAGATCCCAGCCACCCTCCCTTCTTTTCCCTTCAGTGTGGGAATGTGGAGGACCAACCTTCTCATTCCCATTTACCCTGGAGTTCTTTCTTAACTTCATCTAGCACCTGCTGTGCACCAGGGATTCATGGGTGGGGAGGTCAGGGACAGCCAAATCTGGCGTCTGGTCTTCAGTTTGCCCCAGTTCCTGTGGCTGACACCTGGCCTTTCACTCTGGAATCTGGACCCTACAATCTCCTACCAAAGTCTCAGCCCAAAGAGGGCTCAAGGGCACCCTCTCTCGGTGAGAAGATTCCATAGCTGCCCACGTCTTCCCATCTCTTGAGTGGATGGTCAGCCCCAGCAATCCAGAGACATATTCTTGGATTCTGCTAGCTTTATTTTTCAGTTGAAAACTCAAAAGGAAAAGGTTATGTTCCAAAAGAAATTAAAAAAAACTTTGAATGCTCTAGCCTGGGGGCCCGAATTCTCAGGTGCCCCTACCAAAACAGAGGCCCTCCAAAGCATTCAGTCCCTGAGTGTCTATCCCAAAGAGAGCAGCTCTTTGCCTGGGCTTTTGAAGAGCTATTGGTTCCCCTCAAAGAACTTCCTGCCTCAGGAGGTCCCTGGATCAGGCAGGGAATGCTAGGATTCCAGAACCTGGCTTCCTGTCCCCCTCCACACAGTCAGCATTCTGAAGCGGTGGCTTCCCACATGGCTGTTGAATAAGTGAATAAATACTTTGGGCATGAACAGGAGCTGGGTAGAGCTCACTCTGCAGGGCTGGGACTTGCTGGCTGTGCTGTCTCTTGGTTTACGGTGGAGATTTGGAGGAAGGTGGGGGAATTACCCAGACCAGTGGGAAAGTTTCACATCCTCAGAAGTATTTTGAGCACAATGGCAAATAGCTCTTCTTCCCTGCATTTGAAGCACATGCCATTCTGAGTTTCCTGGCATTCCATGCTGGTTATTCTGTCCCAGCCAAGAATCTTGTCCTTATCAAGGAGCTGGAATTAGAGTAGAAGGTGAAGGGGTTTGAAGTCTTTGGCAGCCTAGTGCTTGCTTAGACAAAATCTCAAACTGTAAAGAAGAGAGAAGAGAAGTAAGGCCAGGCTATGGGCCCCAGAGGAGAGGGGCCCCTGCTGTTTCCTGAAATAAATTATGCCAGGGCCCCTGTTACAGCCCCTGGCCCTCCTTATTAAAAGGACAACTCTCCATCCACTCCCACCGATCTCCCTCTCCCCTTTCTGTAAGAGCAGCAGGGACGGGTTGATGAGTCCCTACACATGCCAGGCCTTTGCAGGCAGTGGTGTTAGGCCCAGCCTGCTGAGTTCCTAGGAACTGGAACAAGCATCTATGGAGCACTCACTCCATATCAGGCTCTGCCACCAGCACCTTGGAGACAGAAGACCAAGACATACTTCCCAGCCCAGGGGAGGGTGGAACCTTAGCACATGGTGCATTGAGAGCTTGGAATGCATCCAACCCAAAGTACAAGCTAAAGGGAAGTCTCACTGTGTGGGTGGGATCTTCAGTACAGTTTGCAGTGGAGGCTGCTCTACTGTTTCCACATCAAGTGTGGTGGGCAAGGGCACAGACTGGACACTCAGAGCTACCAGGGTAAGGAAGCACTCTTGTATCCCTCATCTGCTAGGAGAACTGTTTAAAAGATGGGATTTATTTAATTTTTTTGAGATGAAGTCTCACTCTGTCACCCAGGCTGGAGTGCAGTGGCTCACTGCAACCTCTGCCTCCTGGGATCAAGCAATTCTGCCTCAGCCTCCTGAACAGCTGAGATTACAGATGCCTGCCACCACACCCAGCTAATTTTTGTATTTTTAATAGAGATGGGTGTGGCCAGGCTGGTCTCCAACTCTTAACCTCAAGTGATCGGTCTGCCTCGGCCTCCCAAAGTCCTGGGATTACAGGTGTGAGCCACTGCACCCTGCTATTTATTTTTTTGAGATTGAGTCTCACTCTGTTGCCCAGGCTGGAGTGCAGTGGTGCAATATCGGCTCACTGCAACCTCTGCCTGCTGGGTTCAAGTGATTCCCCTGACTCAGCCTACTGAGTAGCTGGGACTACAGGCATGAGCCCCCACGCCTGGCCAGGAAGTGCCCTTCTATCCCTCATTTGCTAAGAGCACTGTCTAAAAGATGGACTTTAGGTGGCCTTTTCTGCCATCTCTTTCTACTACATTCTGGTTCTTTTTCAGTATGTAATTTTCAGTAATTAGTAAATTAGCTAATTGGCTAAATTACTGAACTACAAATTTAATGATTGTAATTTTAATAATTTCTAGTTCCCTTCTGAAATCTATAATCTCTGTCTAATAAGCCTACTATCTGAGTCTGTAGGTCTGTGTCTATTATTGTGTGTCTGTGCTAGTTTTTACACTTAGAATTGTACCTCCCTAAGAGTTTTTTGTAACTACGGTGTTCATATCATCATGCCCAGCACGGAGGTGCTCAATAAATATAATTTCTAATGAAAAAATGTTCAATGTGGTAAAACACAAAAATTTACCATAATGATTTTAAAGTACATATGTCAGTGTAAGTACATTCATGTTTTTGTGCAGCCAAACTCTGGAACTCACTAAATCCTGCCAAACTGAAACTCTGTCCCCATTAAATAAGCCATTACTGGCTCTCCCAGCTCCTGGCCGCCACCACTCTACTTTCTGTCTCTCTGAATCTGATTACTCTAGGTCCTTCCCATAAGTGGAATCATATAGTATTTCTCTTTTTGTGACTGCCTTATTTCACTTCGCATAACATCCTCAAGGTTCATCCATGTGCTAGCACATGTCAGAATTTCCTTCCTTTTTAAGGCTGAATAATGTTTGACTGTATGGAGAGACCACATTTTTTGTTTATCTGTCAGTGAGCACTTGGGTTGCTGCTATCTTTTTGGCTGCTATCAATAATGAGACCAGCTCAGTCATGGAGACCCCCAACCCACGCGTTGTTGAAGGAATTAAGAAACAGAGATAGAGAGCAAAAGGTGGGTTCAGAGTGGAGTACCAGGGTCTCACAGCATTTCCAGCTGAGAGTCCAGAGCAGACTCTGACCTACATATTTATTCTTGACTTTACAGTGACAAGTTTTACAAGCGGATGCTCTGTGTTCTTTCATTGGTTAAAGGTAAACTAACCAGGCAGCTAGTGTGTGTTTACTATAGGTTAAAGGCAAACTAGAAAGTACTCTTTACAAGGGAACAAAGGAAAGGGTCACATATCCTGTGTTCAAAGAACTAATTCATCTGGCGTGAGACATATTTATATTGGTTACTGTTTTATAGTGCTTTGAGCAGTTTTCTGCTTTAGGGGACTGACTAGGTTTCCCTTGCCACCACTCTCAATAGGATTTCTCAGCAAACAATACGATTTCTCACACACGTCAGAATTTGCTCTCAACAACGCTGCCATGAACATCAGTGTATAAATGTGTGAGGCCCTTTGAATCGTAGGGAGTACACACCTAAAAGTGGAAATGCTGGATTATATGGTAATTCTTTGTTTTGAGACAGAGTCTCGCTGTGTCACCCAGGCTGGAATGCAGCAGTGCAATATTGGCTGACTACAACTTCTGCCTCCTGGGTTCAAGCAATTCTTATCCCTCAGCCTCCTGAGTAGCTGGAATTACAGGCCTGCACCACCACGCCTGGCTAATTTTTGTGTTTTTAGTAGAGATAGGGTTTCACCATGTTGACCTGACTGGTATTGAACTCCTGGCCTCAAGTGATTCACCTGCCCTGGCCTCGCAAAGTTCTGGGATTACAAGTGTGATCCACTGCACCTGGCCTATTTTTACCTTTTTGATGAATTGCCATACTGTTTTCCATAGCTGCAGCTCCATTTTAAACTCCCAGTATGAGTACACAAGGGCTCCAACTGCTCAGCATCCTTGCTAACACTGGTTATTTTCTGTGCTGATTACAGCCATCTAATGAGTCTGAGGTGGCCTCCCATGTAGGTCTTCTTTTTCTTTTTTTGACATGGAGTCTCGCTCTGTCACCCAGGCTAGAGTGCAGCGGTGCAATCTTGGCTCACTGCAACTTCCACCTCCCAGGTTCAAGGAATTCTCTGCCTCAGCCTCCTCAGCATCTGGGACTTCTGGCACATGCCACCACACCCAGCTAATTTTTCTATTTTTAGTAGAGATATAGTACCGTGTCAGCTAGGATGGTCTAAAACTCCTGACCTCAAGTGATCCACCCACCTCAGCCTTTCAGAGTGCTGGATTACAGGCGTGAGCCAGCATGCCTAGCCTCTCCGTGTGATTTTGGTTTGTTTCCCTAATAATTAGTGTTGGTGAGCATCTTCTTATGTGCTGATTGGCCATTTGCATCTCTTATTTGGAGGACTGTCTATTCACATCCTTTGCACATTTCTGAACTGCGTTAGTTGGGTTTTTGTTGTTGCATTGTGATTGCTTTATGTATTCTAGATGGGAACTCTGTCACATGTAATTTGGACCTCTGTCCTGTCATTCTGCAGGTTGCCTTTTCACTCTGTTAATAGTATCCTTTGATGCAATCCAATTTGTGTACTTTTCCTTTTGTTGTTTGGGCCTTTGGTGTCATATCCAAGAAATCATTGCCAAAGGAAGCTCTCCTTCTATGTTTTAAGAGTTGTCGGCTTGGAATGGTGGCTCACGCCTATAATCCCAGCATGTTGGGAGGCAGAAGTGGGTGAATCACAAGGTCAGGAGTTCAAGACCAGCCTGACCAAGATGCCCTGTCTCTACTAAAAATACAAAAATCAGGTAGGTGTGATGGTGGGTGCCTGTAATCCCAGCTACTTGGCAGGTTGAGACAGAGAGTTGCTTGAACCCGGGAGCCGGAGGTTGCAGTGAGCTGAGATCATGCCACTGCACTCTAGCCTGGGCGACAGAGTGAGACTCCACCTCAAAAAAACAAGAGTTGTATAGTTTTAGATCTTACACTTGGGTCTTTGATTCATTATTGAGGTTTTTTTGTTTGTTTGTTTTTTTAAAACATGATATGAGGTAAGGCTTTAACTTCATTCTTTTGCCTGTGGATATCTAGTTTTCCCACACCATTTGTTGAAAGATTGTCCCTTCCCTGATTGAAAAGTCTTGGCATCCTTATTGAACTCATTTGACCGTATATGTAAGGGTTTCCTTCTGCATTCTGTATTCCATTCCACTGGTGTCTCTATGGCTTTACTGCTATACCACACTTTTGACCACTGTAGCATTTCATAATACATTTTGAAATTTGGAAGTAAAAGCCTTCCAACTTTGTTATTCTTTTTCAAGATTGCTTTGACCATTTGGAATCCCTTGTAATTGCATACAAACTTTATGCAATTTATAAGGGTGGATTTTTCTGTAATTGAAGAAAAAATGTCACTGGGATTTTGAGAGCAATTACACTAAACCTGTAGATCACTTTGTGTTCTATTGACATCTTAATGAAACTGAGCCTTATAATCTATAAATACAAGATTTTTTGTATTTTACATTTGTTACACAACCAGTTTCTGGAAACTTAGTCTTTCTCTCCTGGTTAAGTTTATTCCTATTGTATTCTTTTTGATGCTATTGTAAACTGACTTTTTTCTTTCTTTTACTTTTTTTTTTTTTTTTAAAGATGGCGTCTCACTATGTTGCCCAGGCTGGAGTACACTGGCTATTCACATTATAAAAACTGACAGCATTGACCTCCGAGGCTCAAGCAATTTTCCTGCCTCATCCTCCAAAGTAGCTGGGAGTATAGGCATCCACAACCAAGCCAGCAGGAACTGTTTTCTTAATTTCCTTCTTGGATCATTGACTGTTAGTGTGTAGAAATGCAACTGACTTTTGTACATTGATTTCATAATCCTGAAACTTGGACAAATTATTAGTTCTAATGGTTTATTTTATGCAGTCTTCAGAATTTTCTATAAAGATGATCATGTCATTTGTTAATAGAGAAAATTTTACTTCTTCCTTTCCCACTTGGATGCCTTTTCTTTTTCCTTTCTTCCTTAATAGCTCTGGCTGGGATTTCCAGTACTGTGAAAGCAGGCATCATTATTTTATTCCTCATCTTGGAAAACTTTTGTCCCTCATCATTGAGAATGATACTAGCTGGACGTTGTTCATATCACCTTTATTATGTTGAGGTTGTTTCAATTTCTAGTCAGTATGTTTGTAATCATGAAAGGATATTAAACTTCATTAAATGCTTTTTCTGTAATTGAAACAAATTGCCATGTGTTTTCTTTCCTTCATTCTGTTAACGTGGTATCTTACATTAATGTTTTTATGGTAACCGCCTTTGCTTTCCAGGAAGAACTCTCACTTGATCATGTTGTATAGTTCATCTATGACACTGTTGAATTCTCCTTATTAGTATTTTCTTGAGCACTTTTGCATCTGTATTGATCAGGGATAGTGGTGTGTTTTCTTCTGCTGCTTTGTCTGCCTTTGGTATCAGTAATGCTGGCCTCACAGAATGAGTTTGGAGGTAATCTTTTCTCAGGATTTTTGAAGATGAGCAGGATTGGTATTGGTTCTGTAAATGCTTGGTACAAGTCACTGTTGAAGCCATCTGTTCTTGTAATTTTCTTTCTTGTCAAGTTTTTGGTCACTGACTCAATCTCCTTGGTAGTTATAAGTCAGTTTTTCCATCTTCTATTTCATTTATTTCTGTTCTAACCTTTATTATTTCCTTCCTTCTCCTAGCTTTAGGTTTAGGCTGTTCTTCATTTTCTAATAATTTAAGGTACAAAGTTAGGACTGTGGTTTGAGAGCTTTTTCCTTTTTCTTTTATTTGACAGAGGTTCTTATCACTTGCTGAGTTAGTGTCAAATTCCTGGGCTCAAACAACCTCCTGGCCTCAGCCTTCCAAGTAGTTGGGATTATAGAACAGTGTCAATATGCCTGGCTGTGCTGCTTTGTGTGTGTGTGTGGGGGGGGGGGGGGGGGGGGGTGGGGGGAAATGGAGTCTAGCCGTCTCACCTAGGCTGGAGTGCAGTGGTGCAATCTTAGCCCACTGTAACCTTCTCTTCATAGGTTCAAGTGATTCTGCTGCCTCAGCCTTCCATGTAGCTGGGATTACAGGTGCTTGCCACCACACCTGGCTGAGTTTTATGTTTCTAGTAGAGATGGGGTTTTGTCACGTCAGCCAGGCTGGTCTTGAACTCCTGACATGAGGTTATCTGCCTTCCTCATCCTTCCAAAGTGCTGGGATTACAGGTGTGAGCCACCGCCCTTGGCCAGCTTTCTTTAATGTAAGCATGTACAACTATAAATTTCCCTCCTAGCACTGCTTTTGTCGCATCCCGTAAGATTTGATATGTTTTGCCTCAAATACTTTCTAATTTTCCTTATTGTTTTTCTTTGATCCATAGCTTTGTAGTATGTTGTTTAGTCCCCATAGATTTGTGAATATTCCGGTTTTCCTCTTGGTATGATTTCAGTCATTTAAAATGTATTAAATCTTGCTTTGAGGCCTAATATATGACCTTTTCCAGAGAACATTCCACATGTACTTTGAAGAATGTGCATTCTGCTGCTGGGTGAACTCATCTGTGTATGTCTGGTAGGTCCAATCAGTCTATAGTATTGTTCAAGCCCTCTGTTTCCTTCTTGATCTTCTGTCTGGGTATTGTATCCATTATTGAAAGTGAGTTATTGGGCAAGGCACAGTGGCTCATGCCTGTAATTCCAGCACTTTGGGAGGCCAAGGGAGGTGGATCACTTGAGGTCAGGAGTTCGAGACCAGCCTTGCCAACATAGTGAAACCCTGTTTCTACTAAAAATAGCCAGGTGTGGTGGCATACACCTGTAATGCCAGCTACTGAGGCTGAGGCACAGGAATCACTTGAATCCAGGAGGTTGCAGTGACCTGTCTCACGCCACTGCATGCCAGCCTGGGCAACGGAGTCAGATTCTGTCTCAAAAAAAAAGTGACATGTTAAAGTCGCCTACTGTTACCATAGAACTATGTGTTTCTCCTTTCATTCTGTCGGTGTTTTCTTCACGCATTTAGGAGCTCTGAGGTGTGCTGCATGCACATTTATAACTGTTACATCTTTTTGGTGAATTGACTGTTACTATCTCTTAAAACAGCTTTTGACCTTAAGTCTGTGTAGTCTGAGATTAGTCTAGCTCCTCCTCCTTTTTTTTTGGTTACAATTTGCATGGAATATCCTTTTTCATCCTTTCAACCAATGTGTAAGTCTCTTACAGTCTTTTGATTGTAGAATTCATTTGCATTTTTTTTTCAGGCATGACGCTCTTCTGGAGACAGAGTTTCGCTCTTGTTACCCAGGCTGGAGTGCAATGGCGCGATCTCGGCTCACCGCAACCTCCGCCTCCTGGGTTCAGGCAATTCACCTGCCTCAGCCTCCTGAGTAGCTGGGATTACAGGCACGTGCCACCATGCCCAGCTAATTTTTTGTAGTTTTAGTAGAGACAGGGTTTCACCATGTTGACGAGGATGGTCTCGATCTGTTGACCTCGTGATCCACCCGCCTCGGCCTCCCAAAGTGCTGGGATTACAGGCTTGAGCCACCGCGCCCGGCTCATTTGCATTTTTAAAGACTATCATCTGACGAAGCTCACTACCCTGGTGGGTGACTGTGCCATGAGGCCCACAGCCAAGGGCTCAGTGAGCAGTTCCTCTGGGAGGACTCCAGCACACCATTTACGGGGCCTCCCAGTGCCATGCTGTGGATTCTTTTCCGCATGGCTTATTGGTTTGTTTTCTCTCTCATTTTCTTCCTTCTGCATTCCTTTGTGTTAATTGATTTTTTTTGGTGTGACACACTTAGAATCCCTTATTTCCTTTTGTGTACATTCTATAGATAGTTTCTTTGTAATTACCATGAGGATTACATAATACATCCTGAAGTTACGGCAATCAATTTTAAACTAGTAAGTTCAATCACATACAAATACTCTACTCATTGACAGCTCTACGCCGTCCTATGTTGTTGTTACAAAGTATATCTATATTTTAGAGAGAGGGTCTTACTCTCACGCAGGCTGAAGTGCAGTGGCACTGTCATAGCTCATTGTAACCTCCAGCCCCTGGACTGAAGCGATCCTCCATAGCTGAGACTACAGGTGCACGCCACCATGCCTAATTTGATTTTTTATAAATTACATATTTAACACAGACTTATGGTTACACATCTTTTAAATCCAATAAAATAATTAAAATCAGAGATATGAATCAAAATTCCAATAATACAGGTCTTTATATGTGGCTTCAGATGTCCACCTAGCATCCTTTTGTTTTGACTTGAAGGACTCCTTTTCACATTTCTTGCAGGGTAGGTCCCAGTGTAATGAACTCTCTGAGCTTTTGTTTATCTGAGAATGTCTTAATTCCTCTGGTTGGGTGCGAGGTGGGAGGATCACATGAGGTCAGGGGTTCGAGACCAGCCTGGCTAACATGGTGAAATCCCCTCTCTACTAAAAATACAAAAACGTGGTGGCAGATGCGTGTAATCCCAAAAACTTGGGAGGCACCAGTGTACTGCAGTCTGGAGGACAGAGGAAGACCCTGTCTCAAAAAGATAATGAAAAGAAGTGTCTTAATTTCTTCCTGTTTTTCTTATGAGAGTTCATGAGATGATTTTATGTTGTAACTTATTGTTTTAACCGACTAGGCCAAATTATAGAGTCTTCATTGCCGGTGGTGCTGAGGACTCGAGTCTCTGTAACCCAACCCGCGGCCTGAAAGGGAGGGTGTCAAGACATTTTATGCCTGTCAACCACCTCCTGGGTGGGGGTGAAGGTGAGGGGCTTCAGACATTCCGAGGGCCAGGGAACTTTGGTCATTCCAGTTGTTACCTAAGTGGTTCACGGAAGTGAAGATAAGCGTAGTTTACACATTGTCTGGGTAGGGTGGAAATTACAGGCCTTAGTCACTTATTAATTACAAGTCACAGGGGCCAAGATGGTGTGGATTTGGATTGCTTGCCTGTCACACCAGGGTTGCAGAGAGCAGTTTCAACAGAAAGGCGACGTATGGTTGACATATGCCGTTTTATGGGGGCATTTCCCATGTTACATTATAACCACCTTTTAATTTGTATTTCAAAATTTCACTATAATAATTGGTGACTGCTTTTCTTAAATACTTCACTGGTGTCCAAGAGAGGGGAAGAATTTAGCCCTTGTTTAAAAAATAATAATAAACCCGGCCGGACATGATGGCTCACACCTGTAATCCCAGCACTTTGGGAGGCCGAGGTAGGCGGATCATGAGGTCAGACATTTGAGACCATCCTGGCAAACATGGTGCAACCCTGTGTCCACTAAAAACACACACAGAAAATTAGCTGGGCTTGGTGGCACCTGACTGTAATCACAGCTACTTAGGAAGCTGAGGCAAGAGAATTGCTGGAACCTGGGAGACGGAGGTTACAGTGAGCCGACATTGTGCCACTGCAGTGCAGCCTAGGTGACATAGCAAGACTATCTCTCAAATAAATAAATAAATAAGTCCTAAGAGGAAGGGAGAGGACCTTAACTGCAGATAATAGTCCATTGTTACCCTGTGGTTACAAATCTTTTGAGTTGCTTGTCCTGCCAGATGTTCTGTTGATGGCCGTAGTAGCTGACAGTTTTGTATTTACACGGTCAGAACAATGAGTGCTTCTGCTTGATTCCAGATTCTCCAAGCTTCCCATGGAGCCGCACCACCTGCTGTCTTGGCACTTCATGAGTCCAATGCTGTTTCCCGAGAGGATCTGGTTGGTAGACCGTGACCTTGATTCCTGCCTCTAAGCCTAGCTTTATTCTCAGCAGCCACCACCTTTTTGGTACTAGAACAGTGCTTTTTATAGTGCACTCATCAGTGGATGCTGAAATCACAACCTGGCCATTTGGATGTTCAACTAATGCTTTATGCTGCAGAGTCCCTGGAACTCACCAACCCGTGCCGGAACTCACCGGATCTCAGGTGTGTAGCACTACCCTGTTTCTCTACGGCTGGGAGTCCAAACATTGTTGATGTGTTTATTTCCCATTTTTTACTTTGGAGGTTTTGTTTTGTGAGACAAGGTCTCACTCTGTCATGCAGCAAGGAGTGTAATCATGGCTCACTGCAGCCTTGATTTCCCGGGTTCAAGCCATCTCACCTTAGCCTCCAAAAGTGCAAGGAGTACAAGCGTGAGCCACTGCACCTGGCCTACTTTTGAGCTTTGAGTTCTTTATATATTGTAGAGATGAGTCTCTGGAGATGAGTCCTTGGTCTGATAGGTGATTTGTAAACTTTTTCCAATCTGTAGCTTATCTTTCCATCTTTCTAATCGAGTCTTTCAGAGAGCAAAAATATGGTCTCTCTTGGCAGTACTCTGCTGCTTTAGCAGGAGAGCAGACACAGACAGTATGTAAATGAACATGTGGATGTATCCCTTGAGTAAGTGTCCATTTGTGGTGAAGAGATCTCTAGACAGATCAGTGCTGAGAGGTTATTTCCTTCAGTAATAGTTGAGCTGCGGATCATCTCTAACCTCATGCTTACTTTCTCTTACTCCACTGGCTTCTGTTGCTGCTGGTGGGAAAGCAATTGTCAACACGTTCTTCCTTCTTTCCACCCTCCTCAGTGGCTTTTAGGACCTTTTCTTTGTCTTTTCTGCAATTGTGTTTGGATGGGTCTACGTATGGATGGATTTGGGGAGTGTGCCTCCTGACTCTAAAGGGTCCTGGGTCCTGTCTCTGTTTTCATTCTGGAATTTTTTTTTTGAGACAGACTCTTACTCTGTCACCAGCCTGGAGTACAGTGGCAAGATCTCAACTCACTGCAACCTCCACCTCCTGGGTTCATGCATTTGTCCTGCTTCAGCCTCCCAAGTAACTGGGATTACAGGCAAACACCACCAAGCCTGGCTATTTTTTGTATTTTTAGTAGAGACGGGGTTTCACCATGTTGGCCACATTGGTCTCGAACTCCTGACCTTATGTGATCCACTCATCTTGGCCTCCCAAAGTGCTGGATTACAGGGATGAGCCACCACACCTGGCCTGGAATTTCTTTGAGACATGTTGGATCCTTTCATGTCATCTGCCCTTTGTCCTATTTTCCAGTTGATTAATTTTCTCTTCTGCTGTTGAATTCATTAAGTTTTAAATGTCTGTGAATGGCAGCCATTAATTCTGGCATCTGAAGCTCTTGTAAGGCCACTCCTCTTGTTGCCACTGACTTCTATGCCTTTTTAGTGGGGCTTTGCCACAGCGAATCATATGCAGCACTGGCTGAAGAATCTTAAGGTAGCTAGTGTTAGAACTAAATTAGAGGTCCACCCTGGTAGTGGGGACAAACCCCCACACATTTGCTCACAGAAGTCATCTTCTGTGTTGATGATGATTTTTGCAGTATGAGAGCAGAGGGAAAACGGGCTGAGCATTTTCCCTAAATGAGAGTGGACATTCAAATCCCTAGTGAGGCTGGGCTCAGTGCTCACACCTATCATTCAGCACTTTGGGAGGCCGAGGCAGGTGGATCACCAGAGGTCAGACATTCATGACCAGCCTGGCCAACATGGAAAAACAACACCATCTCTACAAAAATACCTGCCTGTATTTTTGGGAGGCTGAGGCAGGAGTATTGCTTGAACCTGGGAGGTGGAAGTTGCATTGAGGTGAGATTATGCCACTACACTCCAGCCTGGGTAGATCATAAATAAGAGAGATAATTGACTCACAGTTCTGCAGGCTGTACAAGCACAGCTCCAGCATCTGCTTGGCTTCTGGCGTGGCCTCGGGAAGCTTATGATCATGGCAGAAATGGGAGTGGGTGCAAAGAGAGAAAAGGAAGGGCCAGGCTTTTTATAAAAAAACTGCTCTCAGGTGAACTAACGGAGCAAGAACCCATGCTTCACCAAACGCAGGATGCTAAGCCATCCATGAGGGATGTACCCCCTCCAACAAACGTGAGTTTTGGAGGGGACACACATCCAAGGTGTATTAGGCCGTAAATGTTTTGTTTTGACTCTTAGCTCCTTGAATGACGATTATTTGTTCTCCCTGGCAAGAGAGAGAGATGGATTTTCCCTCCAGCTGGAAGGCAGATGGCAGACAGGGGGCAGAGTGCCAGCCGGCTGGGGCAGCTTACCGCACTGTGGAGGAGGGGCCAGGGGCCCAAAGTTGCGGGCACACAGGTGGATGTAGGTGGCCGCCAGAGTGCAGGCAGGCTGGAGCTCTAGGTGCCACAGGGGTCCTGCACACACAGACTGAGGAATGATTCAGGGTCCACCTGAAATTGGGCCACCCAGTCACTGTCTCTAACTTAGGCCCCTCCTCCATGCCACTTCCCAGGTAGACTGGGGAAAGGGCTTTCTGTGCCCCAGGGGCCAGGCTCACACTCACCACCCGGAATCAGTTCCCCAAGCTGGAACGGGGGTCCTGGAAGAAGGCCTGGCAGGCGGGGCTCTGTCCTGGGCAGGTCGACTGAGTCTTCTCGGTGGCCCTGCAGTCACCATCCACCTGGCGGGACAGACACAAGACTCAGGCCTCCCGCTGGACCATGTGGCTCCCCCACATACATCGGCCTCAGCAGGAGACTCCCCCCAATCCTGGGTCTGCAAAGACCTCTGCAGAGCCAGCAGGCCACCTGCCTTTCCTGGGACTCTGCAGCGAGCAGCCCTCAAGAGCCTCAGCCAGAGGGAGGAAGGGCAGGTGCACCTGCTCACCTGTCAGGCCAGGCTGAATTCCTCCAGGCTGTGGGCCACTGAGCCATCCGGCAACATCAGCTCATTGCTTGCTTTATTGTCGTTGGTGCCCAGAAGGCCAGCGGATATGCCTGTGGGGAGGGGAGAAGCTGAGGGGGCCCTGAGAGCCCGTGATCCTCCCCTGGCGCACTGGAAGCTGAGAATGGTGCATCCCGAAGAGGCTCTTGGTGGTGGGGCCAACCCCGCCGGGGCCCAGACTCACCATGGTGCCAGAGGCCCAGAGTCAGGCTGCAGAGGCTGGTGGGCACATCACAGGAGATGGAGACCCCGTCCTCACTGTCCAGCTCAATCCTAGGGACGTCCCTCCTTGTCATGGCATGAGGCAGCTAGAGGTCTGGACAGCTCTCCCCCAGCAGGTAGGAGTTGTATAGCCTATAGGCCTGTGGACCAGAGGGGGTGGGCAGGAGGGCTGACCCACAGCCAGGGAACAAACTTGAAAGTGCCATCCCCCAGGCAACCTGCCACAGGCACAAGTCTCCAGGGGAAGTTCGGGCCTCTCCTCCTCACCTGCAGGCTGGGGTAGAAGATGAGGGTCACGTGTTTCAGCTCCACGGTCAGGGTCTTGAGCCCCAGGCTTGTCCGACCCAGCATCAGGGAGAATGTGTTGTGAGCAAAGTCTTGGGCCAGGAGGATGCTGCCGCACTGGACGCTGAGGTCCCACACTCGGCTGTCGAAAGTCATCAGGTGCTGGGCCCTGGCCACCAGGGCATGGTCTGGGGAGAAGCAGCCCCAAAGGCAGGGTGATGGAGACAGCTCCACCCACCACAGTGGGAGCACAATGCCTGCTGGGCACCCCAATGCCTACAGCCCCGGCTTAGGCTGCCCTGAGACCAGGAGTCCCCCTCATCCCCCACCAGCTTCAGGATGACATTAGCTGAAGGGCTACAGCCAATTCAGCCCTAATGAGGAATCGAGTCCTGAGACCCCCTACAAAACTGCTGTGCTAAGTAACAAAGCCTGGCTCAGAGGCCACGTATTCTATGCTTGCATTTATATCAGATGTCCAGTGCAGGCACAGCCATGGACACAGCAGGCAGACTGGCAGCTGCAGGATTTCATTTGAGGATAAAATCAATTTATAAATCAATTTATAAAATGAATTGGGGTGAGGCATGCACAACTCTGAATAAACTAGAAGCCACTGAATCGTGCACTTAAAATTCACAGATCGGCCAGGCACAGTGGTGCTAAGCAGCCATCCCAGCGCTTTGCAGGGCTGAGGTAGGAGGATCACTTGAACCCAGGAGGTCAAGGTTGCAGTGAGCCGAGAGCGCACCACTGCACTCCAACCATGACAACAGAGTGAGACCTAGTCCCCCTCCCCACCAAAAAAAACATCATACAAGTCATCCATTTAATGTCAAGGAAGCTACTGGGGGAAAAAAGACATTAAGTGGATGGCCAACGGCTCACTCAAACATGACAGCGGTGTCCTGCAGACCTGCCCTCTTCAGGGTAGGGAAGAGATGGCCTGTGAAGGAGCAGGTCTGACCAGTCCAGCCAGCGTGGTCCCTGAGCTGTGCCTTGGGGGTGCTCATGTCTGTTGCGGGAAAGCACCATCCATCGTGCACAGCCAGACACCTGTTGGCCAGGGCCAGCATCCCGTGGGAGGCATTACCAGTCCCATGGTCAGGTATCAGAACTGAGGGGCACAGAGAAGCCCATGGTCACACACACACAACATGAAGACCAGGCTGTTTTCTACAGCATCAGTGTGCTGCTTAGACATGACTGCACCCACGCTTCTAGGGAGCCCTAGGCCTCCATGTGAGTAGCACACAGATAAACCACTCTTTGCCAGGCCTGGGTACCATGGTTCCCCCAAGGACATGAGGGGCTCCCTCATGCATTAAGAACCGTACATGCCCTTTACCCATGTGAGCATGCCACGTGGTTACCTGCATTTCACAGTGGAGGAATCCAAGTCCACAGAGGTTAGCAGACTCACCTGAGCCACATGCAAGCTCCCCAGGAGCCCAGAGCTGGTCACCCCAGCACCAGATCGCCCCTGACCTGCGAGTTGGAACTCAATTAGTGCCCTTCCAGCTGTAATGGGAGGTCCGCCTTCTGCTCCAGCAGAGCCCACAGGGAGGGAGCTGGCCTGAAGCCCCAAACCACCCACTGTACTCCTGTTGGGCCAGGCCTTATGTTCTGGACAAAAGCAGGGTGTGTAGCCTCAGCCCTAGTCGCATAGGACCTTGGGAAGTCCAGTAAGCTCTGGGCTTGGCACTGTGATGCCACAAGCCTCTGCAGGCTCCCCTGTGCCCCCACAGTACCTACCTCTGCATGGCCCTGCTGATGTGCCCATGGGGCAGGGGGCTCCCAGGGAGGAGGGTGGCACAGCCTGAGGCAGGATTCACACTCCCAGGGACCCTGCAGCAGGCAGCGTCTGAGCCAGTAGAACTCGGCCAGCACATTGGCCCTGGACAGCTGTCGGAGTGGCCATAGCAGTTTCTCATCCACCAGGTAGCCAGTCACCCAGGCCACGTCACCCCCAGGCGGCAGCAGCAGCAGCAGCGTCACCACCACTGAGTAGTTCCTAGAGGGAACACACAGGACAAGTCGCTGTGCCTGGCTGAGCCGTGCTTCATTTGGCTGAAGAGTGGGAGCTCACAGGTCTGCAGAAAGAGCTCTGCCGTGGAAAGCATGGGGGTTGCCTCTTGGGGAAGGGCTGTCCTTGTTTTAGGAAATCCCATAATGTGGTAGAGGAGCACAGAGGCTGGCATGACAGCAGAGGTGGGGTTGAGGCCAGGACAGAAACAACCTGCCCTATTTTGAGGACATATATGTCTGATGTCATGCCTGATCTGCTCCCTGGGTCTTGGGTAGCATAGGGCCTGTGTGTGGGGATGCTGAGGACAGGACTGGAAGGTGTAGGAAATTGTTTTGCTTTGTTTTCTGGGACAGAATCCCATTCTGTGTTACAGGCTCGAGGATAGTGTTAATATCTTTACGCTGCGACCTCTGTCTCCTGGGTTTAAGTGATTTTCCTGTCTCAGCCTCCAGAGTAGCTGGAACTACATGCACTCACTGCCATGCCCAGCTAATTTTTGTATTTTTAGTAGAGTCAGCGTTTCACCATGTTGTCCAGGCTGGCCTCGAACTCCCGACCTCACATGATCTGCCCAAAGTGCTGGGATTACAGGCATGAGCCACTGTGCCCCACTAACAGGTCTAGGAAATATCTACAGTTGAGGGGAGGACTCGAACTTTCTTACTATGTAGAGTAGGGTCAAGCCTGTGAGATCTGAATGATCAGGGAGATCTCGGCTCATGTGGGGGTAGAGGAACATGCTCACTCTGTTGTTGATGGGCTGGTGGAGGGGGTGCAGGGGCAGGTGGACTCACTTACCTTCTAGGGATCCCAGAGGCCCTGCAGCTGGGGGCAGGAAGCAGCCTGAATGCCCTCCCTGCCAGTTAAATCCATTTTTTGGCACCCCCATCAGATCCCACTCACCAGGTAGGAGAATAACCAGGCAGGTGATTCTTCAACCAAGCCAAAGCCCTGCCCTGAGAGCTCTTCCCTTCCTCAGCCTACATTCGGACCACAAGTTGGCAGAAGCAGGAACTTGTATTACATGGAGCCTTTTCCCGATGATGCGGGTCTAGTCCCTATTCTACAGCTGGGGAAACTCAGGCACACAGAGCCAATGCAGAGGAATCCCAGTTAGAGGCAGAGCCGGAGTCCAGACACTGCGAGGCCACCAGCGTGGAAGAAGGGGGCTGCCTCCATTCCTGGAGCCTGGTTCCTGGTGGGTCTCATGCCTGGGAGGGAAAAGGATACTGGGTCCCTAGGCCCCTGCTCTAGACTGGGTTCCCCACCTCTATTCACCACCCCCAGGTTCTCAACACAGGGACCAAAGGGGCCTTTTGAAGTGAAAGGGTGATCATGTCCTTCCTAGCTCAGAGCAGAAGCCAGAGTCCTCCCCGCCATCCCCCAGCCACGTGACCTCCCAGTCCCTCCCACTTGCATCCACTCTCCTTAGCTCACATTCTGCTTCAGCCCAACCAACTTGCTATTAAAACAGGCCAGGCTCTTTCCTGTAATCCTAGAACTTTGGGAGGCCAAGTCTCTGGAGCCCAGGAGTCTGAGACCAGCCTGGCTAATATGGTGAAACCCTGACTCTACTAAAAATACAAACATCAGCCACGTATGGTGGTGCATGTCTGTAATCCTAGCCACTTGGGAAGCTGAGGCAGGAGAATCACTTGAATTTGAGAGACAGAGGTTGCAGTGAGCTGAGATCACACCACAGCACTCCAGCCTGGGTGACAGCGAATGAGACTCCATCTCAAAAACAAACAGGCCAGGCACATCCCTCTCCCAGGCCTCTGTGCAGTGGTGCCCCCACCTGGAGTGCTCTTCCCACACTGGCCCCACGGCTCTTGCTTGAACTGTACCTTCTCCTCAAAGCTGGCCATGGTCACACCATAGGATCCCCAGCACACCATCTCACCAATGTTCCATCTCTAGCATTTGCCACCTAAGGTGTGGCTCAGTGGTGGTAAATGATGAGCAGTGGGCCACACCCAGCCTGCGGCTGGCTTCTGCACGGCCTGCAAGAAAGAAGGGATTTGTGTGTTTAAAAGATTACAAAACAGGCTGGGAGTGGTGGCTCATGCTTGTAATCCCAACACTTTGGAAGGGAAAGGCAGGGTGCATTACCTAAGGTCAGGAGTTTGAGACCAGCCTGTAGTGACAAAACCTTGCCTCTACTAAAAACTCTAAAACTTAGCCAGGTGCGGTTGTACACACCTGTATTTCCAGCAACTCGGAAGGCTGAGGCAGGAGAATCATTTGAACTCAGGAGGCGTAGGTTGCAATGAGCTGAGATCACACCACTGCATTCCAGCCTGGGCTACAGAGCAAGACTCCATCTCAAAAAAAAAACAAACAAAAAAAACCAAAACAAAACAAAAGGAAATGTGACACAGTAGAATGGCCTGCTTAAGAGGTGACTCTCAGGCTGTCTGCAGGGAGCTGTGCACACCCTGCTGTAGATGATTTCTTGGCCTTCGTGTCTGTCTCTGAGTAAAACTGAGCTTCCTGAAGGCAGGGGTCAGCCTTGCCCACTGCGTACCTCCTCCGCAGCTCCTAAAATCCTGCCTGGACTGGAATCATGCTCACAAGGTCTCTATGGAGTGAGGAAGAAACCCTAGCTTCCTCTTCTGTGAAATGGGGAGTGAAGAAGCCTCTGTGCAGGGCAGTCAGAGGAGTCAGTGCATGTCGAAGCATTCAGCATTGCACCTGATATGTGGCAGGAACGCTGTATGCGCCACTCCCAACCCTGCGTTACCTGGCTGTGAGGCCATACAGGTCTAGCAGGGGTTTGCAGAGCCTCTTCTGTGCCCGTGAGAACATGGCCTCAGCCCAGGACAGCATCTGATGGGCCACCTGGAGAGGGAGGGGACAGTGAGAGCTGTTTCCATCATCCTCAACTGCCAGCCACGCCCACCCTTGCTCTCAGTCACCAGCTCCAGGGCACCTTTCATGGCCCCCAGGGCCACCCTGATGGGCCTGGGACCCCCGTTGTCTGGCATCCCGGGCACCCAGGTCTGCAGCCACCACATGGCCTCCTCTGCCCGCTCCCACCACACCTCCTTCAGGGGCCGCAGCGTCACCTCCAGGTAGGAGTCCTTCAGTGTGGCCAGGGGCTCTGCAACTGGCAGCCAACACTAACCATGAGGCCTCTGGGGAGGTCAGAGGTCCAGCCCAGGCCTCAAGGAGACAGGGCCTCTTCCTGGGGTAAAGATGGTGGGGGAGCGGGGGGAAAAGCAATAGAGGAGCAGGCACTGGAGATTGCGGGTGAGTTGTCACAGCAGACCCGAGCCGCCTCTGCATGGCCTGCTCATAGCTTGTTTGGGAACTTGGATTGGGGGAGGGTTCCCACCACTCCTAGAAGTGATACAAGGCTCTGCACCGGAACTGTTTGCACAAACGTGGTTTATGCTGAACCCCTGCTTGCCTCCTAGGAGTCTGACAGTGTGGTCCGCGCCATGCAGCACCTGCCAATGGGGCAGCCCCACTAAACACCCTGGGTCACATAGTGCTGGGACAGCCAAGTGCCTCCCATGTGAAGGTGCTGGGACTGGGAGAGGACACTAGGTGCTGGCCCTGGTTCCCCCTGGACTCCGCCCCAGCCCCCTTCCCTGCGCCAACACTCCTGCCTCCTCTCACTGTAGTCAATGACAGCTGTGAACAGCACAGTGTGCGGAGTCATGGAGCACTCTTTCAAATTCACTGCCCTGTGGGTGGCCATGGGACTCTGGCACAGCAGTGAGGCTACGGAGGTGACATTTAACAGCCAGTCAGAGGGACGCCCACCCTGGTGCTGGGCAGGGTCTTGGGGACTCTGCGCTGGGCTGGACATTAGCCCTGGATGGTGGAGAGGCCAGAAGTTCTTGGTCCTGCCAGGAGGGCAGTAGCTGTGAGCATTTAAGGACCACAGGGCCACAGAGAGCTCATCGTGGAACCAGAAAGAGACCCTGTGGCAGTTAGCTTCACGGAAACAAGGCTGTCCACTCAAAAGAAACAGGCAGAAGACTGGAGAAACCTAGGCAGCAGGCATAAGGGATATTAGCTTGGAGACCCTGTAAGAATAAGACAGCAGACCATGGAAAAAAAGAAGGTTGGGCCAGGCACAGTGGCTGACACCTGTAATCCCAGCACTTTGGGAGGCCGAGGCGGGCAGATCACGAGGTCAAGAGTTCAAGACCATCCTGACCAATATGGTGAAACCCCATCTGTACTAAAAATAGAAAAATTGGCTGGGCATGGTGGCGCTCACCTGTAGTCCCAGGTACTTGGGAGGCTGAGACAGGAATCGCTTGAACCCGGGAAGTGGAGGTTGCAGTGAGCCAAATTCGTGCCACAGCAGTCCAGCTTGGGCAACAGAGTGAGACTCTGTTAAAAAAAACAAAAAAAAAAAACCCAAGACTAGGTCTGTAAGAAGCAAGGCAGCAGTCTCAACACAGCTGAGCTGCAGGCCGGCGGGAAGCAAGGCCACCATTCTGATTGAAACAATGCCATGGGCCAATGTGAGGGCTTAGGGCTCTGGACTGGGCGTGGATTTTGGTGCAGGGTTGAGCCCTCCCTCCCACACTCACATTGCAGCTCCTTCCACAGCTGCTTCAGCCCCACCTGCAGCTGGTTCAGGTAAAGAGGCAGGTGTTGGGTCAGTGCCTGCCTGGCCTGGCTCTGGCCCCACAAGGTGGTCACAGCCCAACCACTTGCCTGCATGGCCTCCAGCCCTGCCTGGGACAGCCGAAGGAGGAGGCCTGCCATGCCATCCAGGGTGCCTGCCGGCTGGACTGGGCAGGAAAGCCAAGGCAGAATCAGGGTGAGGTCCAGGGCAGAGAGAGCCCCAGACCCTTCTGCCCAGGGTGGGATGCCTGGCAAGTGGGGGCTACAAGCCAAGCCAGATTGAGCTCTCCACTCAATCCTTCACCCCTGTGCTACCCACCAGGTGCTGGAACCTTCTTTTCCAGCCAGGCTTGCACCTGGGAGCCAACTGCTGCAATCCTGGACTGTTAGGACAGAGAAGAGGCTAGGACTCCCTCAGGGCCACATAGGAATGAAATAGACAAAGGGTCTCAGTGCCAGCGGCAGGTGCGGGCCTCACCCTGGGGCCGTGTGCTCTGGTTTCTGGGCACAGATGGACCCAAAGGGCTCAGGGTTCCTGGCACTGTGGCCTCTGTCCAGAGAGAGAACGGTAACCCCTTCCCTGTGTCCCAGTCCAGGCCCTCTCACCTCCACATGGCCCAGCAGACACCCCTGGCAGCCGTACGCAGCCAGCAGGAGGCCGTGGCTGGCAACCTGCAAGGTCAGGTGTCCCAGCGGCTGGAAGGGCTGCCTGCCATCCCCGAACAGGACCTCCACCTCTGCTGACTGCCCATGGCACATGCCTGCAGCACCACGCTCTCTTCTCTGTCCCCTGGAGCCAGAAGGCGACCTGCTGGGGTACCCTGATGTTTCCAGCTGCCTACTCCTCCTCCACTGCTTTCCGTAGCTCCCTACTGCCCCAGGCCAAGCCTCAAAGCCCTAGGACTTGAGAACCTGGAGCTGCACCACCTCAGTCAACCTGCTGAGCCACCTGAAGCCCTCTCTTCTGTACCCTTCCCAGCAGCCTCACCTGACATGGCTGTCAGTGAGGGATGCCATGCAGTCCTGACAGGGTTTCCTGAGCTTTTTTTTGAGACAGGGTCTCACTGTCACTGAGGCAGGAGTGCAGTGGCACCATCACAGCTTGCTCCCAGCAGCTGGGACACAGGAACATCCCACCCCACCAGGCTTTAAGTAGAAATGGGAATCTCACTATGTTGCCCAGGCTGGTCTCGAACCCCTGAGCTCAAGCGATCCTCCTGTCTTGGCCTCCCAAAGTGCTGGGATTATAGGTGTGAGCCCCTGCGCCCGGTCCTGACTTCTGAAATCTTAATGCCCAGAGCCCTCTCCTTCCTTGAGCCAATGGGGGCCATGATCCAGTTAGCCGAGCTGGGACCCAGCCGCCACTCACTTTCCTCATGGGACACAGAAGCCTGGAGACAGCCTGGGGCCCTGGACATGGACTGGTTCACTTTCTCCTCCCTGTTGTCCACATTTCCTTCCAACTGGACCAGGCTTTGAGAAGCTGAGGTGGAAACACGTCCCAGTAGGCCAACCCGCTAAGCCTTGGAGCTGCAAAGCTGGGAGCAGGAGGGCAAAGTCCTGAGTGGAGCATTCCCTGGTCTCTGTCTCCTGCCAGCCCCAGGGTTAGGAAGGGGCTGGCTGAGGAGGCTGCAGTCGGACCTGTAGGAAACAAAGGGAAGGCACAATAACCACACCCAATCTCCAGGGCACCAGGTTCCCTGTGCCACATCCCTCCCGAAAGGCTCCCAGTGCCTCATCACAGAAAGCACCTATGAGAATACTCAGGGCCGGGCACAGTGGCTCACTCCTGTAATCCCAGCAATTTAGAAGGCTAAGGTGAGCAGATCACTTGAGCCCAGGAGTTTGAGACCAGCCTGGGCAACATGGCAAAACCCTGTATCTACCAAAAACACAAAAATTAGCCAGTCTCTTAGCAAATAGATATAAACAATTTTTTAAATATCCATCTAGGCCAGGCACAGTGGCTCACTCCTGTAATCCCAGCACTTTGGGAGGCCCAGGCAGGTGGATCGTGGATCACGAGGTCAGGAGCTCGAGACTGTCCTGGCTAACCCGTAAAACGCGGTCTTTACCAAAAATACAAAAAATTAGCTGGGTGTAGTGGCACATACCTGTAGTTGTAGCTACTTGAGAGGCTGAGGCAGAAGAATCGTTTGAACGAGGAGGCGGAGGTTGCAGTGAGCCAAGATGGCACCACTGTCCTTCAGCCTGGGTGACAGAGTGAGACTTTCTCCAAGAAAAAATAAAAATAAAATAACCAACTAGGAGTCCACCGACCCAGCAGCAGCCTCCACAGGGCAACTTAGAGATGGCTTCCCAGGCCCCACCCAGACACTGATTTAATTGGTTTAAGGGGGCATCCCGGGCACTTGTGTTTCTAACATTTGCAGTTCCCCGGTGCTTCTGCCAACAGCCCACGCTTTCCAATTTTGCATAGGAACCACTGCAAAGGTCTAAGCAAGTTCAAGGAGTTGCAGGTAACGCCTGGCATAACACCCCAGGCACTGAGCAGTTTACCTAAATCCCTGCAAGCACCTATCCTTGGGGCATGGCAGGGACCAGGACAAGGACAGCTGTCTAGAATGGGGTGGGGGAGAGGCCCCAAGAGAACAGAAGCCTGGAGGAGGCCCTGCGGGGTAAGGAGCCTCAGCTACCCTGTATTCTAGTTCAGACACTGCAGCTAACAAGCTGTGCACTCTTCAGTAAGGGTGGCACCCTCTCTGGGCCTCAGCTCCAAAGTCTGTAAAACATACAGAACAATGGTTCACAAAACTTAGAAGGACTTAAAAGAGTATGTGTCTGTTATGGGTTGAATTTGGTTCCTCACATATGTTGAAGTTGTGACCCCCCCATACCCGTGAACGTGGTATTATTTGGAAATAGTTTTTTTGCAAATATCAAGTTAAGATGGGACCACAGTGGATGAAGGTAGGCCACACACCCAATGAATGCTGTTCCTAGGAGAAGGCCATGTGA
This sequence comes from Sapajus apella, assembly GCF_009761245.1. Classification (NCBI taxonomy): domain Eukaryota; kingdom Metazoa; phylum Chordata; class Mammalia; order Primates; family Cebidae; genus Sapajus; species Sapajus apella. The sequence continues at coordinate 9,285,413 of NW_022437014.1, read as the reverse complement.
AGACACCACCCAGTAGGCAGAAGGCCACCATGTGGGACAGAAGCAGAGACTGGCGCGATGCCACCATAGCCAAGCATTGCCGGCAGTGGCCAGAAGCTAGAGGTGGTATGGGAGGATCTTACCTAGGACTTTCAGAGGTAATGTGGCCCTGCTGACAACTTGATTTTGGACTTCTGGCCTCTAGAACTGTGAGACCAAACATGTCTGTTGCATTAAGCCTTCTGGTTGGTGGCAATTTAATATAGTAGCCCTTGGAACTTAATGCAGCATGCTTACTAAACGTGCAGAAGCACACTGATCTCTGAGGAGATTCAAGTTGGTAAGAAGGTACAGCCTAGGACTCCTGTAGAATTTCACAGAGCACGGTGTGATCCTGCCAGGCAGGTGGGGGCAGGGGACAGTCTGCAGACCACACAGTCGGCCTCAGCCCCGCTGGCTATCACTGAGGAGCGAGGGCCCCACCTACCTCTGTGCAGCCTGGAAGAGTGCCTGACGTCCCTGAATCTGTCCCTCATCTGTCCTGGGGCCACTGGGTTGTGGGGAGGAACAAAGAAGGTTGAGAAGGCCTCTGACCACTCCACAGACCCCAGAATGGAGCCAATGAGGAGGCATCGGAATACCTGTCCCAAATCTGGGACAGGGAAGCAAGAGGACCAGTCGCTTGCTGAGTGTCCACCACAGGCTCATTCCCAGGCATCTGGTTCCATCGGGCCTGGGGCTTACAGACCTGGGAGCAGCCAGGAGCCTGGCTGGGAAAGGGAAAGGGACCATCAGTACAGGGAACAAGAAGCTTGGAAGCAGAAGCTCCTTTGAAAGGGCCACAGCTGCTGGACTATCAACCCACAAATGCCATCCTCATCCAGCTCCAGATGCCAGGAAGGGAGGGAGTTCCCTTCTCACAAGCACCTACTATGTGCAGGTGTTGTACAAATGTCTGTTTTCCTCCTAAGGATTCTGCAAGGGAGATGTTAGATGTTCCCATTTGACAGTGGGGAAGACTGAGGCTCAGCAAAGGAAAGTCACAAGGTCAAGTTCACCCAGCCAGGGAGACAGAGGAGGCCGATGGAAACATCGAGAGAGCACCTGCTACGTCATGTGCCTTGGCTGTGCAGGCAGTGAGAACTGCTATCCAGAGCCCCAAAAACCACCCTGTGAAATACGTGATCCAAGATGAGGAAACAGATGTTCAGAGAGGTTCCTTGCTGGGATTGCCTGGCCAGGTCAGGGCAGAGTAGGCATTGGAGGCAAACTCTGCCCCTTCCTACTTCCCAGGGCTGCTCGGAAGCAGGAAGGGGAGGAGGTGGGGCCAATAATGGCTAATGAGCGAACACTTACGTAGTGGTAGCTTTCCATCAGGCATTGCTCTAAGCAATCTATGCCTATGAACATATGTAATCTTTGCAATATTAACCCCGTTGGAGATAGGGCCAGTGCAATTATTATAACCGTTTTATACGGGAGGAAACTCAGGTGCCAGGAGGCAGCTGGGCTCAGATTCAAACTTGGGCAGCACAGCTACTACCTCTCCGTTATAGGAAGGGCTGGGTGTTGGGCCGGTGGAGGAGCTGTTTTGTCTTAGCGCCAGGCCTAGCCTAGGGTTCAGCAGGTGTTCCCTGCACCCAGAGTGACGCTCTGGCCCCATCCAGGGTGCGCGTCTGCAGTTCCTCAGGTGGCCACTAGATGGCGGGGCTGCCCAGGCAGTGAGGACCTGCTGGCCAGGGAAGAACAGGAGGGAAATCCAGGCATCTTCCCCAGGGACTGTCAGCCTGGTCCTGGCCACCCACCTCCAGCTCGCCGGAGAAGTCAGGCGAATGAGGCCTGCTGTGGTTTTGGAGGGTCAGGCTGAGGTGCAGGCTGTGGTCTGGGGCTGGGGCTGGGGCTGGGGCTGGGTCCACCCTGGCCCAGCATGTGCTCCCTGGAGATGAAGAGGGCCTAGGATGAAAAAGTCTGGGTGTCAGGCAGGCACAGGGTGGTGGGTGGTGGGCAGTAGGAGCTGCTTCTCACCATCCCTTGCACCCGGAATACTGCAGCAGCTGTCACCTCTCAGCCTCCATGCCTGCCCCTACCCCAGCTAACCTCTAAGAAACGCAAATCAGGGCCAGGCACGGTGGCTCACACCTGTAATCCCAGCACTTGGAGGCCGAGGTGGGTGGATCACGAGGTCAGGAGTTCAAGACCAGCCTGACCAACATGGTGAAACCTCATCATTACTAAAAATACAAAAATTAGCCAGGCATGGTGGCACTCGCCTCTAATCCCAGCTACTCAGGAGGCTGAGGCAGGAGAATCCCTTGAACCTGGGAGGCGGAGGTTGCAGTGAGCTGAGATGGCACCACTGCATTCCAGCCTGGGTGACAGAGCGAAACCCTTTGTCTCAGGAAAAAAAACAAAAAAACAAATGCAAATCAGACATTGTCCCCTGCACTTAAGAGAAGCCAGGCTCTGGCATGGCCTGTGGACTGTTTAGTCTGCCCAACCTCACTCCCTCCGTAAGGGCTGCCCCGTGGTCCTCAAGACAAAGTCCTGCCTCAGGCCCCTTCCCTCTGCAGGGCTCACCCTCACCAGTGAGGCCCCTTTTCCAACACCCTGCCCCCTCTCCCGACTTCCTGCACAGCATTTACCATGCCCTGACCACAGACCAAACAGCTCTAGTTTGCTGTATCTTCCTGGCCCCACTGGAATGCACCACCCAGGGGGCCGGCACCTGGGCTCTCCAACTACCCAGTCCCTGAACCTAGAGCACAGCCTGGCATAGGTAAAACATACACATGTTTTTTGAATGAACAGAGGAATAGACAAGGGGTGGGAAACTATAGTTCGGGCTGAATCTGTCTCACTGCCAACTCTTATAAATACTTTTACTAGAATACAGCCATATGCATATCATCTATAGCTGCTTTCACAAGACAGTGGTGGAGTTGGTAGTTGAAACAGAGACTGGATGGTTCATAAAGCCTAAAGTATTTACTATCTGTCCCTTTACAGAAAAGTGTGGGTCCCTGGGATGCATGGATGGACGGATGGATGGTAGGGGGATGATGATGGATGGATGCATGGACGGATGGCATGGATGGATGGTGGAGGGAAGAAGGATGCAAGGGAGTGAGGGTGGGAGGGTGGGAGGGCAGAAATAGGGGGATGGATGGAAGATGGGAAGGAGGAAGGAAAGATGGGTGAATGAATGGATGGGTGGGTGGATAAAAGAACCAGTGAACCAGCTACCAACCCCAGGAGGGGAAAGGGGTTGAGGAAAAGGGGTCCCAACACCTCTCTTCTGAGGCAATCATGGCAACAGCAATGCTAACTTATGTGCCAGGCACCAAGGCTGAGCATTCCTGTGTCACATCTCTCTTAACTCTCACTGTCACCCTACATCCTGGAACCTGCTGCTGGTTCCATTCCTCAGATGAAACACTGGAAACTCAGAGAGGAGATGTGCCCTGCCCAGTCAGCCAGCAGGCAAATGGCACAGCCACCATACTGGCATCTGGCTGCCTCGCTCACACCCCTGCCTTCTGTGGGCACCACCCTCCATACTGCCCCATCACCAGGGGTCCCTGGTCCTCCAGCTGCCTCTTTCCCCAGGGGAGACTCACCCTGGGCAGGTCACAGAGCCCCAGGTGGAGGGAGTGCCGCAGCCAGTGTGCGTAGTCAGTCTGTACTTCTCCCCAGAAGCTCTGCTGGGCACAAGAGGCCCTGAGGACGTGCTCCAGCATGGCCTCCATGATGATCTTGTCTGGCAGAGATGGCCGATGCCTCTGGAATGAGAGGGCCCATGTGTCAGGGGCCCATCACGTAAGAGAATGCACATGGCCAGCTGCAGGTGGACACCCTCACCTAGCAAGAACATGTGCCAGGAATCCACCGTCAGAGCCCTCATCAGCCACAGCACTCCCTTACACTCTGGTGCAGGATTTTCTTCTCTTTTTTTTTTTGAGACAGAGTCTTGCTCTGTAGCCCAAGCTGGAGTGCAGTGGCACAATGTCGGCTCACTGCAACCTCCACCTCCCAGGTGCAAGTGGTTCTCCCACCTTAGCCTCCCAGATAGCTGAGACTACAGGTGCACATCACCATGCCCAGCTAATTTTTTTATTCTTAGTAGAGACAGCGTTTCATCATGTTGGCCAGCCTGGTCTCGAACTCCTGACTTGAGGTGATTCCCCGCCTCAGCCTCCCAAAGTGGTGGGATTACAGGCGTGAGCCACTGCACCCTGACCATGGTAGGATTTCTGCTGTTAGCATTTAAGGGTATGGGCCTAAGAGCCCCAGGAACCCAGATGGGAGGCCCAGAAGAGGAAAGGGGCTTCCAAGGTCAGTTCTCCCCAGTTCTCCATGGGTGAGTTCCTGCCCGAGTCTCTGCAGAACAGTGCTTGGTCCCATGAGGAGCCCATGAGGTGCTGGAGGAGACCTGGTCCCTGATGCCTCCAGGAACCTGAGCTCCCGATCTCCCTCCGCCCCCTCCTGAGAAGCCCACTGGCACCCCACCTGCTTCCCCATCTATTTCCAGCATCTCATATGGGAAACACATGCTTTTCTCGTCTTCCAGAGCCCTCACCACATCCCAGGTAGGAAGGGAGTATTATGCCCATTTCACAGGTGAGAAAACCAAGGTGCACAGCAGAGAAGTGAGTGGCCCAGGGTCCCACAAGCACTGGAACTCAAGACCACACTGTCCCAGAGCGGGGCACTCCTGCAGCATGTGGAGCCATGTGGGGGTTCCCTGCCTGGACACTGCTACCCAGGCCTCACCTCATATGTCAAGTTCTGCCACATACGCTGCCGGCCCCAGGACAGGTCGAGCTGTTCAATGAACACGTCTGGGGTCTGTGTTATGGCCCTGCAGACCTGGAGGGGGTCCAGGCCCAAAGTTTCCTGGAGCTGATAGGGAAGAGAATAGGGTACATGACCTGGGTGGGGGGGGAGTGCAGCCAAGAAAGCCTGGCACAAAGGGGAGCCCCACACTGGGCACAGTGGCCAGACCCCACATACCTGCCCCAGGGAGGCAGCCAGGCAGCCGTCCCAGGTGTTGCTATGTGCTGAGAACCTGTCAGCCCAGGCAAGCTGCAGAGTCAGGTTGTCCTCTGTTCCAGGTGAGCTGTACCTGCGTTGAGATGGGAGGGCAGTGGTGGGGTTAAGGAGGAGACTCGGAGGAGAAAAGAGAATAACGGCACCCCCACACCCCATCTCTGTTGGGAAATGAGAGGCTAGGGAGGATGGAGAAGCTGACACCGTGCTCCTGCAATATCCCCGTAGAGGAATTAGGATGGAGGGTGAAGAGATTGCCCTGCCCCTCATCTCTGGAAGAGCCCAGAGCTGTTCCCAGGTTGCAGACTGAAAGCATCTGGATTAAAAAAACCACCTCATCCGCAACACCCAGACTCAGCATTTCCAAAAGCAGAAAGCAATCGTGTGCCTCCATACAGCCTCCAGGGCCAGCAGGATCTGTCCCTGCCCGGCTGACCTCATCTCCTGGTCACCCGCCCCTGCCAAGCACTCCCCGAAGCACTGGACTCCTTCCCACCACAGATGCCTTTGCACATGCTTTTCCTGCCTCCTGCAGTGCTGCTTCTGCAGCTTTTCGCAAGCCTGGTCCTTCCCATCTCAGGGCTGCCTCCCCCATGAGGCCCTCACTGACCACCCACCTGCCCAGTTACTCTCAATCTTATATACTCTTTTTTTTTTCCCCTGAGTTGGAGTCTTACTCTGTCACCCATGCTGGAGTGCAATGGCATGATCTTGGCTCACTGCAATCTCTGCCTCCAGGGCTCAAGCGATTTTCCTGCCTCAGCCTCCCGAGTAGCTGTGATAGCAGGCGTGCACCAGCATACCCAGCTAATCTTTTGTATTTTTAGTAGACAGGGTTTTGCCATGTTGGCCAGGCTGGTCTGAAACTCCTGACCTCAAGTGATCCTCCTGCCTCGACCTCCCAAAGTCCTTGGATTACAGTCGTGAGCCACTGCGCCCAGCCCATCTTTACTGCTTACTGCACCTTCTGATTTTTAAATTCATTCCTTGGCTTGAATTCTGGAGAGCGTCTTTTGCCTGCACACAACTGGCCTATTGTTCTCCCTTTCACAGATGGAAAAACTGAAGGCTCAGAGAGGTGATGGGAGACGCCAGAGGCCACCCAGCTAGATGGGGTGCCCAGCTGCTCACTCAGTCCCCAAAGCTACCACTAAACAGGCAACTATAAATGATGAATTGGAGATGCCTGGACCTGTTTTCCACGTTAATATGTGAGCTGTATGCAAACATTGCATAGTATACGGTAGGTGCTTAATGAGGTATCGATAAAGGAAAAACGGAATGAAGGACCCTGGAGATCCCAGGCTTCAGGGAGCTGTGATTCTGGAGAAGTCGTTGTCACTGATGAACACGGTCTCCTTTTCCTACCTGAGATGCCCAGCCCCCCAGGCTCAGCTACATAGCTCCTGACTCCTGCCCCCCGCCAAGGGCTCCTGGGACATCCTCACTCACCTGCCAGCTCTGCCTGCCACCCTTGCTCTCAGCAAGGCCACTTGCCTCAGCTTGCCGCCAGGAGACATTGAATGGGTGAGCCAGGGCCAGGCGGGCAGCCAGCTCACTCTTCCCCAGCCATAGGGAGGAGGAGACCAGCACCTGGGGAGGGGGACAGACTCAGCCAGGGGCCTTACCCAGACAGGCTGCACCTCTTTCCCACTGCACAGACCACCTTCTCCATCAAGGTCAAGGCTGCAAGGACAGATGGCGTTGAGCACAAACCCAGCCTGTGCAACGCCTTGGGAGAGCTCAGCCCATTTCTGAGAGGAGGACATCGAGGCTTGGAGAGGAGCGGATGGAGTGAACACATGACAGATGAAAACTGGAGGTCGCCCTCCTCTTCCACTATCTTCCCCTAGCTCTGTGGCTCTGGGCAGGTCACAGCATCTCTAAGTCCTTCAATTTCGTTATCTGAACACGGGGCTATTAATAGCACTGAGCAGATTGGAGGCTGAGGTGTGGGCTGACCCACAGCACCTATCACAGGATAAGCATTCAGGGCCTGTCAGCCACCGTCACTGCTGTGCCTGTCAAGGTGTTGTGGGGACCCAGGTCTCCTGCTGCCCTTCTAGTGAGACTGTGGGACATGGTGCAGCCTTTGCAGCCCCAGGTAAGACTCCTTGAGCAAGGGAGGGCTCCAAGGACCCTGCTCAGCCTGTAGGGTGGAGTTCAGCTCTGCCCAGGGTGACCTTCAGCCCTGACACCTACCTTGTTCCTGCCATCCTAGCTGACAACCAGGCCATCCTGGTGGCTGCCTCCTGAATGCTCTGAGGACAGGTGGAGGCTGCAGTGTCGAGGCAGGGGGAGGGGCAGCGGGTGGGTGAGCTCCATTGGGGGGGGAGGACACACACAAAGGGTAGGCCATGGGAGCTGAGGTCAGCAGCTCCAGCTCCAGGGTGGTTCAGAGGACTCAGTGGCCGCCGCTGCCACACACCCTGATAATTTTCATAAAATTTGGAAGCTATGCGCTCACTTTGTCACCATTATCACTTGACATCCTGCACTGTCCCTGTGGGGATCCCCATTACAATGAGACTTCAAGGCTTCTCTTGGAGGTGACATCTACCTCCCCAGCCCTCGGACCTGGGCTGGCCTCGTGATGTTCTAATAGAATTCGGTGACATGACTGAGCAAGCGCCAGTTCTAAGCCCAGGCCTTAAGAGGCCTCACCACACTTCCTCCCTTGAACCCCTTTCCCAGCTACCTGAGAGCCAACCCTTCTCGCCTTTGGGCTTGTGCCACCACAGGTTGGAGGGAGCGTGGTTTCAGCTCAGGATGTCCGAGCGAAGCTGACGGCCAGCCCCCGAGCAGGTCAGAGAGCCCAGCCAAGGCTAGCAGAGCCACCTGCTCACGCTACAGACCTTGAACATGTGGAAAACCAGAAAAGCTGCCCAGGTAACCCACAGGCTTGTGAGCAAGGACCAATACTTGCTTGATGCCGCTGAGTTTTGGAGCAGTTTTTTACCATCTTGAATCAAGATCTAATAGCAGCAGACCCAACCCCCAACAACCTGCATCGCTCTTGGGGGCCTCACATGCATGGGTGACCTGTGCCCTCTCAGATTCCCCATGCCCACATGCCGCCTAGTCCTATGCTCTCCTTCCATCTCGGGGAATGACAGGTGGCACCCCATAGCTGAGTCCTCCCAACAGTCTGCACATCCTGGGTCTTCTTCCTTTGTCCCCTAGGTGAATCAAGCTGCCCTGACCTCCCGCATCACTTGACCCCACCTCCTGAGGCCCCTGCACACTCCTGCTTTCCCAGATCCCTACAGCAGGAGGCTGCATGGGGGCCCTTTGTGCTGTGGTGAGCTCTGAGCTGTGTACAAAGGGCACCGACCTGTTCAGATGGGCTGCAGGGAGCTGTGCCCAGAGACTGGCACTGGCTGGTTCTCAGGGCATCACCCAGTCACTGGTTCTGGGGAGGCTGACCACAGGCAGGGCTGGAAGCCCCTTCCCTGCCACCTGCTGACCCACCATGTGCAACACTGTGACCACAGTGTGGGGCTGCAAGCTGTGAGGCTCACCAAGGGTGGCACAAATGCACAAACACACATGCATGCACGTGCATGTATACACACCCATGCACACAGGCATACACACACGCACACACATGCATGCTCACATAAGGCATGCACACACAGGCATATACATGCACACACATGCATACAGGCATGCACACATACACAGGCATACATACATGCACATACAAGCATGTACATACACATGTAAGCACTCATGCACATACAGGCATGCACACACATACACAGGCATACACACACATACACACTGCCTTGGCCTATTGAGGACCTGCTCATTTCCTCTGCCTTCCAGGGCACACAAGTGGCAAATGTGACACTGGGAGGATTCCATCAGGCCACCTGGCAAGCTGTGCCCCCGGGCTGGGGTCTGTACTCTGTCGGGTCTGGGGTTGGGCTCTTTGTGCCCAGGGGGTTTCTCACACAGAAATTGACAGTCTGCATGGCTGCACAGACCACGAATGACAGCCCCTTCCAGGGATGCCTGTTCCTGGCTAATTTTATATATATACTTTTTAAAATACAGATGGGGTTTCTCCATATTGGTCAGGCTGGTCTTGAACTCCTGACCTCAGGTGATCCACCTGCCTCAGCCTCCCAAAGTGCTGGGATTACAGGCATGAACCACCACACCTGGCCTTCCCGTAGATTTTCGAATGGCTGCACTTATCATCCAAGGCTAGCACAAGCACCACCTCCTCAGTGGAGCCTTCCCTGGCCACCTAATCTAAATATACTCCCTGTTCACTCAGTCACTTCAGTACATTTTCCCCATACCTTACTACTATCTATTTGTGTCATTTGGGGTAGTTAATCTCCCCCACTACAGTACACAATTGATGAGAGAAGGGATCTATCAGTTCCATTTTAGGTCACACCCCACCTTCTGAAATAGTGCCTGGCACCTAGTAGATGTTCAAAAAATCATGCAAAAGGAAGAAGGGATAGATACAGACACCAGCTGATAATCTACTCCAGCAAATTTTGTCCATTTCACAGCCTTGCCTGCCCTTCCTCCCAGGAACCAGGACATTAGGACAATTTCTTTTTTTCTCCAAGGGCTGTCCCAGGAGGCTCCCACCCCCACCCCAGCATGCCCTTGGCCTTAGCTGTCCTCCATACACCTGCAGGAAGGAATGTTTCAGCTTCATGAAGTTGGTGAGACTGGCCTTAGCAGCTACCAGATGGGTGCTGATGTGAAAATGATGCTCCTCCATGCCCAAGGCAAACATGCTCTGAACCTCACCCTTGGAGTAGTGTAGCTGAATCAGGAAAACACAAACACAATAGATCTCTTCAGGGCTCTGATGGAACATTTAAGCAGATGCTGGCTTTAATTTAAGCCATGAGCTCTGCTTCCCGAAGCCCCAGGCTCAAGAGACCCACAGCTTCCTGGGCTGGAGGAACTTTGGTGAAGTAAGGGTTTGGAGCCTCAGTTTAGGCCATCAAATGTGGCCATAGCAACTATCTTCTCAGGCCCTCCCTGCTGTAACACTGACTTGAAAATATCTACCAGCCTGGCACTAGCAGGCAAGAACTCTAGTTGCAGTACTGTTGCAGACAGCAGGGGGCAGTCTAGCAGAAAGGACAATGCTTGGGCTTGTGTCAGCATCAAACAGACAGAGCTCCAAGTGTGGATCCACCACGGAGAGGTGAGTAATCTTCAGCTAGTTTCTTAACCACCTGAGCCTCAGCCTGCTAATTCAAAACACAGGGATAAGGACATCTATTTTATTATGGGTTGCTGTCAACATTGTATGAAATAATGTGCTAACTTCCAGGTTGGCCGAGCAGCAGATTCGCTAGGGGAAACTCACAAAAAATGTATTCTGGGCTCCCACTTAAAACCTACAAAAACGGAGTCTCTGAAAAGAGTTTCAAGAGCTGGTACTTTTTTTTATTTGAGATGGAGTCTCCCTCTGTCACCCAGGCTGGAGAGCAGTGGCATGATCTCGGCTCAGTGCAACCTCCACCTCCCAGGTTCAAGCAATTCTCCTGCCTCAGCCTCTTGAGTAACTAAGATTACAAACCTGTGCCACCATGCCCAGCTAATTTTGGTATTTTTAGTAGAGATGGGGGTTTCGCCATGTTGGCCAGGCTAGTCTCGAACTGCTGACCTCAGCTGCTCTGCCCAACTCAGGCTCCCAAAGTGCTGGGATTACAGGCTTGAGCCACCACATCTGGCCAAGAACTGGTACTTTTAATGAGCTCACCAGAGGTGTGTCATTACATAAGTGATTATCTCTGTCAAAAATGTTCAACCTGAATCTTGTCTTCAGCAAATAGTCTGACAAATCCACATTAGAATGTTTTGCAAAATAACTTCCTGGACACTTCAAAATTGTCAATGCAGGATTTTTTTTTTTTTTTTTTTTTTGTTTTTTTAGACAGGGACAGGGTCTGGTCTGTCATCCAGGCTGGAGTGTGCAGTGGTGTAAACACAGCTCACTGTAGCCTCAACCTCTGGGGCTCAAGCAATTCTCCCATATCTCAGCCTCCCTGGTAGCTGAGACTACAAGTCGGCACTGCCATGCCTGTTTGTTTATTTATTTATTTATTTATTTATTGTAGAGACAGGGTCTCCCTAGATTGCCCAGGCTGCTCTTGAACTCCTGAAGTCAAACAGTTCTCCCATCTTGGCCTCCCAAAGTGTTGGGATTACAAGTGTGAGCCACTGCATCCGGTTGGGATTTTTTTTTCAGGTGGTTAATGATAATAAAATGTTTAGGGGAAATCATATTTATATCTGCAACTTACTTTGAAATGTATCCAAAACTAAGATGGATGGAGAGCTATGTGATTATGCAAAATAAAATGTGAACAGGAAAATCTAGGTATGTGGGTGTTCACTGTGAAATTACTTCCATTTATTAGTGTCTGAAAAATTCTGTAACAAAATGTGGGGGGGGTTGCTGGGCACAGTGGCTCACGCCTGTAATCCCAGGGCTTTGGGAGCCCAAGGTGGGTGGATCACTTGAGGTCATGTGTTTGAGACCAAGCCTGGCCACCATGGCGAAACCCCATCTCTACTAAAAATGCAAAATTTAGCCATGTGTGGTAGTGCATGCCTGTAATCTCAGCTACTCAGGAGGCTGAAGCAGTAGAATCATTTGAACCCAGTGGGCAGAGGTTGCAGTGAGTCGAGATTGCATCACTGCACTCCTGCCTGGGTAACAGAGAGAAACTCTATATCAAAAAAAGTTAAAAAATAACAATAAAAAAAATTAAACATTGGTTAAGGAAAGGTAGGGTGTGGAAGGAGAACGTTCTAGATCAGGAGCTGGCTTTTGGGTCAAAGGTGGCCGACAACCTGACTTTGTAAATAAAGTTTTATTGTAATGCAGCCATGCCTATTCACTTACATGTCGTCTAGAGCTGCTTTTGTGTTACAATGACAATTCTGAGTAGCTGTAACAGCGATCATAAGGCCTGCAACCTCTACATTTCACTTTACGGTAAAAGTTTGTAGACCTCTGTTCTAGATTAAGAAAATTAAAAAGACATGGCAATTATGCACACGGTGCGATCTTGGCCTGCATCCCAGATTTAAAACAAAACAGTTTTTTGGAAGAACGTTATTGGGAAAGCTGGGAAATTTTATATGGGCTGTACATTAAATGAAGATATGACTTCAGTGTTCAGTTTCCTGAATGCTGTAATTATTGTGTTAAATCAGAAAATATCCTTGTTACAGGAAAGAGTTGAAGTATTTCAGAGTAAAAAGGTGACATCTTTAGAAACATCTCTATATTAATTCTTAATGATACAGAAAACAATGTATGTATGATAATACAAATGTATGTAACACAGATGAGAAATATGGAAAGATATTAACAATTGATCAATGTTCACTGTCCCACAGTAACTTTTATATAGGTTCAAATGACTCAAAACAAAACTTGAGGAAAAACTAAGTAGCTCCCTGAACGGAGCCAGGTGTGGCAGTACCACCTGTGGTCCCAGCTACCCTGGAGGCTGAGGCGGGAGGATCACTTGTACCCCAGAGCTTGAGGCTGCAGTGAACTATGATCATGTCACTACACTCCAGCCTGGGTGACAGAGCAAGACCCTGTCTCAAAAAGAAATTTTAAAAATAAAAAGTAAGGCCAGGCATGGTGACTCACACCTGTAATCCCAGCACTTTGGGAGGCCAAGGTGGTGGATCATTTGAGGTCAGGGGTTTGCAACCATCTGGGTAAGATGGCGAAACCCCATCTCTACAAAAATAAAACAAAAAACAAAAATTAGCCAGGTGTGGTGGTGCGTGCCTGTAATCCCAGCTATTCAGGAGGCTGGGGCGGGAGAATCGTTTGAATCCAGGAAGTGGAGCTTGCATTGAGTTGAAATCATGCCACTGCACTCCAGCCTAGGTGACAAAGCGAGACTCTGTCTCAAAAAACAAATAATAAGGAAAGAAGTTCCCTGAATGATTGTGCAGTTGTAGCGAAGTGTAGGGAATTCCAAAATCGTGTAAATTTGGCAGACAACCCCAGCACATAGCACGTGCTCTGTGAGAAATTCAGCCTGGGCCAGGACTAGGAGGGTGCCTAGCAAAACACGGTGGCTGGCCAGAAAATGAAATGACCAGTTGGCAGATGTGACCATTCATGCATGCACTCACCCATTCATGCCCTGTTTTTTACTGAGTACCTACTATGCACTGGGCCCTGTGCCAGGCAGGGAGCTCCAGATTTGGAGACAACAACAGCTCAGAGGGACAGAGGAACCTGGCCTAAGTCTAATGGGCCCTTCTGTCCACTCCCAGGACCCCCCAGTCCTTCCTGCAGAGCAGAAATGGGGGTGACTGGCTCTGCTCAAATGGCTGTGTCATCAGCTCCAGGTTCTACAAGTGCGCCAGGCTGGGTGAGGCAACGCCAGGCACCAGGCACTGGGTGAGGAGGCCTTCCCTATCTCCCAAAGGGCTCGTGGGCCTGGCTGTGGGCCGGCCCAGGAATGTAAACCTGGGTATGTTTGGGAAAGCTGGAGCCAGAGGTTTCTGAGGGTGGCCCATGTGGGCCTGCTGCAGGCTGGCGGACAGATGCGCATGCATTAACATGCCCCAGAGGGACCTGGACCTCTTCCACCTGGGGCAAGCATCTGGAACCAGTTAGGACCCAGGTGGCTGGGGCACAGTTACTTTAGCTGAGACTGAGGCTGAGCTGGGGCAGCAGCCCAGGAGGGAGGGGAGGCAATGCCGGCCTGAGAACAGCAGCTCTTTGCCAGAAGGAAGGAAAGAGAGGGCTTGAAGCTGGCAAGACGCCACCTTGTCCAGTGTCCCCAGGGCCAGGTTGAGACCAAGTCAACTTCCCCAAGAGAGGGTCAGAGAGCCAGGATCACATCAGTGGCCCAATGCAGGGCTATTCCCACACCCTGAGGCCCAAGGGACATACGGTGTCCTGGTTAGGGCTGGACTCTGGAGTCAGGTGACTTGGGTTTGAATCCCAGCTTGGCCTCTACCTAGCTTTGGCGCCACGGGCAAGCATCTCAGTTGCCCCTCTTTGAGCCTCAGTTTCCCCATTGGTATCAAGGGTTAAGCATGGCTCTGGGTTGCAAGTCTGCCATGAGCCCATCCATGAGCTTTCTTGGGTTGTTCCCATGGGAGCCCCAGCAGGGTCTGGACAGCAGGATTGTGACCCCCTGGCCGCCTCCCAGGGCTCCTCCTCACATAGCTCCCCTCCCCTCAGTCCTTCAGGCCAGGGTGGGAATCATCTCCATGTTTCCTTTTCTTTTTCTTTTTTCCTAGAGACAGGGTCTTTCTCTGTCACCCAGGCTGGAGTGCAGTGGTATGATCTCTGCTCACTGCAGCCTCTACCTCCCAGGCTAAAGTGATCCTCCTGCCTGAGCCTCCCAAGCAGCTGGGACTGCAACAAGCATCACCACACTTGGCCAATTTTTAAGACTTTTTGTAGAGATGGGGGTCTCACTATTGTGCCCAGACTGGTCTCACTATGCTGCTGGAGCTCCTGGGCTTAAGCAGTCCTCCCACATCGACCTCCCAAAGCACTGGGGTTACAGGTATGAGCCACTGTGCCAGGCCTGTGTAACCCCAAGACGCTGCACCCTCCTGTCAGGTTCCTCTCCACCCCAGGCTCTCAACCTTGGTACAGCTGATGTCTTGGCTCATGGCCTCATGGTCGGGGGTGTGTCCTGTGCACTGTAAGATGCTTAGCAGCATCTGTGGCCTCTGTACACTGACCCTCACAGTGTCCTCCTCCCCAGTGTAGCAACCAGAAACTCCCCAGACATGTCAAAAGTCCCTGGGGGTGGGGGGAGAGTCACCTCTGAGTGAGAACCACTGGTTTACCCCTTCAACAAGTGGCTTCCTCCCTCCCTCCCTAGCTGCTGAGATCTGAGCACTGGAAACTGGCTGGTGGCGCCTGATGTAGCACATGCTTGGGAACACCGAGCACCTCACCAGGCCCCCAGCCCTAAGGGCAGTAATAATCATGAGTAAGTGTCTAGAGCCTGGGATGCACTTAGTTTCTGAGACCAAGAACTCATCAGTGCTCTGCCTGGAGAGAGGCTGAGGGATTTTTATAGCTAGGTGACCTTGGAAAAGTCACTTGCCCTCTCTGAGTCTCCCTGCACACATTGGTACAGTGGGGCTGAGCAGAGGATTGAGAGGTGCTGTATCCAGCATCAGTGCACAGTAGGTGCCCAGCCAATGGTTCCTCCCCCCGACTCCTCTCCTTCTGGTAGGTGGGGGCCTCACCTGACTGCCTGGCTCTGGCCATGGACGTCAACGACCAAGCTGGCCTGAGAATCACAGGTCAGCAGCACGAGGAGCTCATCTCTTCTGCTGCCCAGAGTCCTAGGAACACGAGCTGAGGAGGGAGCAGACTGTGAGGTGGGTGGGCATAGAGAGCCTGAGGACCCTCACAGGCCAGGTGGGAACCCCAGCCAAGCTCTACAGCCCAGCATGTCCCTGTCCCCAAGCCCTGCAGGCCTGGCTCATCCAACACTCTCATGGGTGCTGAGAATGCAAGGGGTCGGCCCCTGTTGCAGCTCAGGATGGCAATGCCCACTCAAAGGACAGTTGCAGCCCAGACATTGGCTGAGGACATGGTCCCCGGGGGGGGCTCCCCATCACCTGACCTCGAGTCCAGGATAGAGTGTAGATGAAGTCAGGGGCATGGAGTATCCAGTCCACTCAGTTGTGAGGTAGAGAGCTGAGATCCTCTGTAGGAGGGGTGATTTCCTGGCCCCCTGAGCCCCCAGGGGCCACCCCCTCCTCCTACCACAGAGTGGACTAGGGCGAGGGTTGCTGGGTAATCTGAAACAGGAGTGTGTATGTGAAAGAAGCATTGGAGCCTGCTCTGGAACACGCTCTGTGGCTCTTGGAGAAGGAGGGCCAGCCAGACAGGGAGAGTTCATGCCAAGTGACAGTGGCCACGACATGCCCCCATGTGGGTTCCTCTGCTGAGGCAGGAGGGCCCCATGAGGAAGGACCTGGGTGCCAAGTCTGAGGCCCTATTTTGGGCTGTCCTGGTTGTCCCAGAGCCTAGGGCTACACTGGACTTGATGGGGTGCCATCTGGGTCCAGGCCTGAGGCTGCTGGCTGGCCCAGGCATGGAAGAAGCTAGTTCCCCAGTCCCAGGGCTGTGCCCTGAGTGCTTTACCATGTATCTGCAGCTCTGCAAGCAAGGAGGCCTCGCCTGGGAATCCAGCCCACAAGTCCTCACTGTTATGCCGGCTCTGGCCAGAGAGCTTCAGGTGCCCATCCTGGTAACAGCAGCTCACAGAGTAGTTTAGAGATGTGGGTCCCATCAGGATGCGTCCAGAATGCTCAAAGCCTGAGCTGCCATTGGGAATGTCCGTGAAGACCTGGAATGCCACCAAGGAGATACTGGGCTGCCCTGTGCAGAGAGACAGCCAGCCTGGAGCAACCTGGCACTGGCCCCCACACACCCTGGCGTTATCAGTGCCATCCGTGTCCCTGTGGTGGGAGGACCTCAGACCCTCTTGAAGGAGCAGGTTTGATGATCAACGCAGTTACTCCAGCTAATTACACATGCACCAAGGAACCCACAGAGAAAACACAGAGAACCAATCAGGAGGTGGGGCAGGCAGGGGAGAGGGGCCCTGGGGAGGACGGCTAGATCAAAACTTTGGGAGAAGGAAGATGTCCTGGCTGATGCAAAACAGGCTGGCAAACTACAGCCTACACCTTTTGTTGTGAATAAAGTTTTATTGGAACATAACCCTGCCTGTTTGTCACAGGTGTGTGAACCAGAGCAACTCCATCTTGAATAGGGGCTGGGTAAAATGAGGCTGAGACCTACTGGGCTGCAGTCCCAGATGGTTAGGCATTCTAAGTTACAGGATGAGGCAGGAGGTCACACAAGATACAGGTCATAGCCAGGCATGGTGGCTCACGCCTCTAATCCTAGCACTTTGGGAAGCTGAGGTGGATGGATCCCTTGAGGTTAGGAGTTCAAGACCAGCCTGGCCAACATGGTGAAATGCCATCTCTACTAAAAGTACAAAAAAAAAAAATGACCCAGGCATGGTGGCACCTGCCTGTAATCCTAGCTACTCCGGAGGCTGAGGTGGGAGGATTGCTTCAACTCAGGAGGTGGAGGTTGCAGTGAGCCGACATTGTGCCACTGCACTCTAGCCTGGGGAACAGAGCAAGACTCTGTCTTCAAAAATATAAAAGTAAAGAGAAATCAGGTGCAGGTGTAGAGTGCATTAGCACGAGCAGGGGTGCTGTGGTGGTGGAGAAGGTGGTAAGGACAGGCCTCTCTGTGAAGGTGAAAGACATGAGGGCTGAGCCTGGGGACTCCTGGGGAGAGCAGCCCGGGACGGCTCTAGGTGTTGGTGCCATTTGTGGTCCTTTGTTTTGTTTTGTTTTTGAGACAAAGTCTTGCTCTGTCACCCAGGCTGGAGTGAAGTGGCACAATCTCAGCTCACTGTAATCACCACCAGCCGGGTTCAAGCCACCTCAGCCTCCCAAAGAGCTGGGATGACAGGCTTGAGTCACTGTGCCTGGCCTATGCATCAACATGTTCAAATTCTTCTGAAAGCTGTGCTTTAGGAAGAGTGCTCTGACAGCCATTGGAAATAAATGACAGAATGTCAGGACAAGGATCAAGTCAGTGACAGGGTGGCTGTGGACATCTGCTGGCCAGCAGCAGGGAAGCCACTCAGACCCTGGATTCTACCTCTGCAGCCTACCTGCACATGAATCCTCCTCCCCACATCAGTAGAAGCCTGGAGCTCTCACAACAGCAGACCTCATCGGCCGCTGCCACCTTCATCAGAATGATGTGATTAATTTGTTCACACAGAAGACAGCAGGAACACCGAGAGAACAGGATCCAGAATGTGTGGGTTTAGATGGACAGGGTGGTAGGATCTGGGAGGCTTCACCTACCTCATCTCCTGACACCCACACTCCTTCCCCAGTCTTGCTCGGCATAGAGACTAGAGTGACATCGCCAGAAAGGTAGACGCTTGGAAGGACACCAGCGACACAGAGAAGAGGAGGACAGAGGTCCGCAAGGCACCCAGCTCCTGGCCTTGGATGCCCAGGACTCTGTCCAGAAAGGTTCCCTCCCAGCCATGGAACTTGATGGTCCTTGAGTTCCTAAGGATGTAGCTGGTGAGCAGGGACCGCATGTCCTTCTGCCTCATTTGTTCTCCTGGGATTGGAGGGAAGAGAGAGATGAAGACACAGCTGGTCCAGAATTCTCCCCTGCATCCTGGCAGTCACCCTGCAGCAAATCCCACTGATCTCGCCAACTATGTCCCAAAGCTGTCTGCCTCTCCGCATCTCTGACCCTCAGTCCTGATCCATCCACCATCATTCTGTGCCTGGACTCCTGCAGGAGCTGACCCAGGAACACTGCCCCAGGGAGGCAGCTTCTGATGCCCAGAGAACAGAGGCTGCCCCTGAGCCCACCTGGGGATGGTGCCATCAGGAAGGCTACCTGGAGGTGGGTAATGCCTGAGTTACATCTTTTTTTCTTCCTTTTACATTTTTGGTGGAGTTGGGGAGGGGTGTCACTATGTTTTCCAGGCTGGCCTCAAGCTCTTGGGCTCAAGTGATCCTCTGTCCCTGGCCTCCTAAAGTGCTGGGATTACACTCATGAGCCACTGTGCCTGGCCATGGGTTTTCTTGAACCAAAGCATATTCCTTGTCATGTTTAACAGAATTGTGCCTCAGCCTTGTACTTTCCTTGATTCATTCTCCTTTGAATAGCGAACCTCTCAAAAGCTGTAATAAACATGGAAGAGCCGCTGGCCGGGTGGGCTGGGTGGTGGCAGGGGGGCTAGGGTCCTAGCAGTTGGCATCCCCTTTCCCAGGATGTACGCATGGCCTCATGTACCTGTCCTTTTATCTCCTAGGTCAGCTCATCAACACTGTCTGGGTGAAAAAAGGAGACCAGATCTTGTTTTCATCCATGTTCGAAGCCAATATCACCATCTACAACATTGCCGTCAGTGAATGACCGAGCCACCCGTAGCCTAGAAATATTTAACCATACACCTGCCAGACCCAACCCAGCCAAAACATGAAATTGATCGGGCGCAGTGACCCACATCTGTAATCCCAGCTACTCGGGAGGCTGAGGTGGGAGAATCACTTCAACACAGGAGGTGGAGGTTGCAGTGAGCCGAGATTGAACCACTGCACTCCAGCCTGGGCAGAGCGCGAGACTCCATCTCAAAAAACAACAGTAGCAACAACAAAAACACAAAATCAAACTCTCGCCTTTTTTTTTTTTTAGAGATATATAGGGACTTCCTGTGTTGTCCAGGTTACAGTGCTGTGGTACAATCATAGCTCACTGCAGCCTCTTACTCCCAGGCTCAAGCAGTCCTCCCACCTCAGCCTCCTGAGTAGCTGGAATTACAGGTGCATGCTACCATGCCCAACTAATATGTGTGTGTGGAGATCACGTCTCACCATGTTGGCCAGGCTGGCCTCAAACTCTGGGCTTCAAGTGATCCTCCCATCTCAGCCTTCCAGAGTGCTGGGATTACAGGCATGAGCCTCTGTTCCTGGCCAAAACCTAATTACACATTCGTGAATGACCGAGGGCATGAGCTTCTGTGTCCTTTAACAATGAAATGGATTATTCCTTGGGTATAACTTTGCTGGGGATGCTGTAACAAAGTGCCACAAACTAAGTGGCTTAGAACAAGACAAATTGTTGTCTCAGGCCAGATGCCATGGCTCATGTCTGTAATCCCTGTACTTTGGGAACATGAGAGGATCTCTTGAGGTCAGGAGTTCAAGACCAGCCAGGCCAATAGGATGAAGCCTGTCTCTACTGAAAAAATACAAGGCCGGGAGTGGTGGCTCACACCTGTAATCCTAGCACTTTTGGAGGCTGAGGTAGGCAAATCATGAGGTCAGGCGTTCGAGACCAGCGTGGTCAACATGGTGAAACCCTGTCTTTACTAAAAATACAAAAAGTAGCTGAGTGTGGTGGTTCACATCTGTAATCCTAGCTACTCAGGAGGCTGAGGCAGGAGAACTGCTTGAACCCCAAAGGTAGAGGTTGCAGTGAGCTGAGATCGCACCATTTTACTCCAGACTTGGGGACAGAGCAAGACTCCATCTCAGGAAAAAAAAAAAAAAAAAAACCCAGACATGGTTGCGTGTGCCTGTGTTCCCAAGCTACTCAGGAGGCTGAGGTGGGAGGATTGCTTGAGCCAGGGAGAATGAGGCTGCAGTGAGCTGAGATCATGCCACTGCACTGCAGCCTGGGTGACAGAGCGAGACCCTGTCTCAATAAATCAATAAATAAAATACAAAATTGTTGTCTCCCAGTTGGGAGGCCGGAAGTGTAAAGTCAGATGTCTGCAGGCCCGGCTCTCTCTGGAAGCTCTAGGGAAAAAATCTGTCCCAGCCTCTCTCCTGGCTCAGGCATCCCTTGACTTATAGTGGCCATTGTCCTTCCATGTATGGCTGTCTCTGTGTGCAAATTTACCTTTGGGCAGGCACAGTGGCTCACACCTATAATCCCAGCACTTTGGGAGGCCAAGGCAGGATTGCCTGAGCCCAGAAGTTCAAGACCAGCCTGGGAAACATAGTGAGATACCATCTCTACATAAAATACAGAAAATTAGCTGGGCATGGTGGAACACAACTGTAGTCCTAGCTACTCAGGAAGCTGAGGTGGGAGGATCACTTGAACCCAGGAGTTTGAGGCTGCACTGAGCTATGATCACATCACTACACTCCAGCCTGGGTGACAGAACAAGACTGTCTCAAGAAAAAAATATTTTATTCTTTCTTTTTCTTTCACTGGCAACAAATTTCCATTTTAGTAAGAACACCAGTTACATGGGATCAGGGCCCCATCTTCATGACCCATTTTAAGTTGATGACCTCTGTAACGGCCCAGTCTCCAGACAAGGTCATGCCTATAAGGCTAAGGTGGGAGGATCACCTGAGGCCAGGAGTTCAAGACCAGCCTGGGCAACACAGTGAGACTTCACCTCTACAAAAACAAACAAACAAAAAATTAGCTGGGTGTAGGGGTGTGAACCTGTAGTCCCAGCTCCTTGGGAGGCAGGTGCAGAGAGCGAGCAAAGGAGGTCGAGGCTGCAGTCATCTGTGATTGTGCCACTGCACACCAGCTGGGCAACAGCAAGACCCAGTCTGTCTCAAGAGAAAAAAAAAGGGTTTGCTGATCTAATGTGGGGTAATTTTTAAAAACTTTAACTCTGTATTTTTTCATACTGCTTAGCTTTTCCACATGAACTCTGTGATTATAACCAGAAAACAGCAGTCACATTACTTTTTTTTGCTTTTTGAGATGGAGTTCTGATCTTGTTGCCCAGGCTGGAGTGCAGTGGCATGATCTCTGCTCACTGCAACCTCTGCCTCCTGGGTTAAGCGATTCTTCTGCCTCCGCCTTCTGAGTAGATGGGACTACAGGCACATGCCACCCCGCCTCGCTCATTTTTGTATTTTTAGTAGAGGGGGGGATTCACCATGTTGGTCAGGCTGGTCTCGAACTCCTGGCTTCAAGTGATCTGCCCGCCTCAGCCTCTCAAAGTGCTGCAGTTGCAGGCATCAACCACCGCACCTGACCATACTTATCTTTTTGTCCACAGAAATGACCAGCTTTTCAATTTTTGTCTTGTTTTGTTTTTCTTAGATGAAAACAGGCAGTTATAATTCTGGAGGACAATTTGTATTATGGGAACCTGGAAGTCGTGCCAAGTTCTGTAATCAAAGTTGGTAAAAAGAAACTGAGGTTATGGGGTGGGTGCGGTGGCACATGCCTGTAATCCCAGCACTTTGGGAGGCTAAGGTGGGCGGATCACCTGAGGTCAGGAGTTTGAGACCAGCCTGGCCAACATGGTGAAACCCCATCTCTACTAAAAATATAAAAATTAGCCAGGCCTAGTGGTGGGTGCCTGTAATCCCAGGTACTCATAAGACTGAGCAGAAGAATCGCTTGAGTCTGGGAGGGGGAATGAGACTCTGTCTCCAAAAAAAAAAAAAAAAAAGTTCATCCCGGATGCAAGGCTGGTTCAACATACACAAGTCTATAAACGTAATTCACCACATAAACAGAACCAAAGACAAAAGCCACACGATTATCTCCATAGATGCAGAGAAAGCAAAACTCTCAATAAACTAGGTATTGACAGAATGTATCTCAAAATAATAAAAGCTATTTACAACAAACCCACAGCCAGTATCATAATGAATGGGCAAAAGCTGGAAGCATTCCCTTCAAAATCTGGCACAGACAAGGATGCCCTCTCTCACCACTCCTATTCAATATAGTACTGGAAGTTCTAGCCAGAGCAATCAGGCAGAAAAAGAAAAACGGGTATTGAATTAGGAAAGGGGGAAGTCACATTATCTTTATTTGCAGACGACATGATTGTATATTTAGAAGACCCCATTGTCTCAGCCCAAAATCCCCTGAAACTGATAAGCAACTTCAGCAAAGTCTCAGTATACAAAATAAATGTGCAAAAATCACAAGCATTTCTATACACCAGTAACAGACTTAAAGAGAGACACATCAAGAACGAACTGCCATTCACAATTGCTACCAAGGGAATACCTAGGAATACAAGTAACAGGGAATGTAAAGGACCTCTTCAAGGAGAACTACAAACCACTACTCAACGAAATAAGAGAGGACACAAACAGATGGAGAAACATTCCATGTTCATGGTTAGGAAGAATCAATATCGTGAAAATGGCCATACTGCCCAAAGTAATCTATAGATTCAATGCTATCCCCATCAAGCTACCAATGGCCTTCTTCACAGAACTGGAAAAAAACCACCTTAAACTTCATATGGAACCAAAAGAGAGCCCACACAGCCCAGTCAAATCTAGGCAAAGAGAACAAAGCTGGAGGCATCACACTACCTGACTTCAAACTATACTACAAGTCTGCAGTAATCAAAACAGCATGGTACTGGTACCAAAACAGATATAGACCAATGGAACAGAACAGAGGCCTCAGAGGCAATGCCACACATCACATCTGATCTTTGACAAACCTGACAAAAACAAGCAATGGGGAAAGGATTCCCTGTTTAATGAATGGTGTTGAGAAAACTGGCTAGTCCTGTGCAGAAAGTAGACACTGGACCCCTTCCTGATACCTTACACTGAAATTAACTCCAGATGGATTAAAGACTTAAACATAAGACCTAACACCATAAAACCCCTAGAAGAAAACCTAGGCAAAACCATTCAGGACATAGGCATAGGCAAGGATTTCATGACTAAAACACCAAAAGCATTGGCAACAAAGGCCAAAATAGACAAAGGGGACCTAGTTAAACTCCAGAGCTTCTGCACAGCAAAAGAAACAATCATTAGAGTGAACTGGCAACCAACAGAATGGGAAAAATTTTTGCAATCTACCCATCTGACAAAAGGCTAATAACCAGAATCTACAAAGAACAAAAACAGATTTACAAGAAAAAAACAAACAAGCCCATTCAAAAGTGAGTGAAGGATATGAACAGACACTTTACAAAAGAAGACATACATGAGGCCAACAAACATATGAAAAATGCTCATCATCACTGGTCATTAGGGAAATGCAAATCAAAGCTACATTGAGATACCATCTCACACCAGTTAGAATGGCGATCATTAAAAAACCTGGAGACAACAGATGCTGGAGGGGATGTGGAGAATTAGAAATACTTTTACACTGTTGGCGGGACTGTAAATTAGTACAACCATTGTGGAAGACAGTGTGGCGATTCCTCAAGGACCTAGAAATAGAAATTCCATTTGACCCAGCAATCCCATTACTGGGTATATATCCAAAGGATTATAAATCGTTCTTCTATAAGGACACATGCACACGAATGTTCACTGCAGCACCATTTACAATAGCAAAGACTTGGAACCAACCCAAATGCCCATCATAGTAGACTGGACAGGGAAAATGTGGCACATATACACCATGGAATACTAGGCAGCTATTAAAAACAATGAGCTTGTGTTCTTTGTAGGGACATGGATTAACCTGGAAACCATCATTCTCAGCAAACTGACAAAGGAACAGGAAATCAAACACTGAATGTTCTCACTCATAGATGAATGTTGAACAATGAGAACACATGGGCACAGGGAGGGGATCATCACACTCTGGGGTCTGCGAGGGGGAACTAGGGGAGAGACAGCAGGGGGTGGGGAGTTGGGGAGGGATAACATGGGGAGAAATGCCAGATATAGGTGAAGGGGAGGAAGGCAGCAAATCACGCTGCCATGTGTGTACCTATGCAACAATCTTGCATGTTGGGTTACCCACAAAGGTTGGGTTACCCACAAAGGGAAGCACATCAGACTCACAGCGGATCTCTCTGCAGAAACTCTACAAGCCCGAAGAGTGTGGGGGACAATATTCAACATCCTTAAAGAAAAGAACTTTCAACCTAGAATTTCGTATCCAGTCAAACTAAGCTTCACAAGCAAAGGAGAAAGAAAATGCTTTATGGACAAGCAATTGCTGAGAGATTTCGTCACTACCAGGCCTACCTTACAAGAGCTCCTGAAAGAAGCACTAAACAAGGAAAGGAATAATACATACCAGCCACTCCAAAAACATACCAAATCGTAAAGACCATCGACACAATGAAGAAAATGTGTCAACTAACGGGCAAAACAACCAGCTGGCATCAAAATGGCAGAATCAAATTCACACATAAGAATATTAACCTTAAATGTAAATGGACTAAATGCCCCAATCAAAATATACAGACTGGCAAATTGTATAAAAAGCCAATACCAAAGGGACTGTTGTATTCAGAAAACACATCTCACATGCAAAGACACACATAGATTAAAATTAAAGGGATGGAGGAAGATTTATCAAGCAAATGGAGAGAAAAAAAAACAAAACGCAGGAGTTGCAATCCTAGTCTCTGATAAAATAGACTTTAAACGAAAAAAGATCAAAAGAGACAAAGAAGAGCATTACATAATGGTAAAGGATCAATGCATCAATAAGAGCTAACAATCCTAAATATATACACACCCAATACAGGAGCACCCAGGTTCATTAAGCAAGTTCTTAATGACCTACAAAAAGACTTAGACTCCCACACAGTAATAGCGGGAGACTTTAACATTCCACTGTCAATATTAGATCAACAAGACAGAAAATTAACAAGGAGATCCAGGACTTGAACTCAGATCTGGACCAAGCAGACCTAATAGGCATCTACAGAAATCTCCACCCCAAATCCACAGAATATACATTCCTCTCAGCACCACATCACACCTACTCTAAAATTGACCACATAATTAGAAGTAAATCACTCCTCAGCAAATGCAAAAGAATGGAAATTATAACAGTCTCTCAGACCACAGTGCAATCAAATTAGAACTCAAAATTAAGAAACTAACTCAGAACGGCACAACTTCTTGGAAACTGAACAACCGGCTCCTGAATGTCAACTGGATAAAAAATGAAATGAAGGCAAAAATAAAGATGTTCTTTGAAAAAAATGAGACCGAAGACAAAATGTACCAGAATCTCTGGGACACATTTAAAGCACTGTCTAGAGGGAAATTTATAGCAATGAGTGCCCACATGAGAAGTGAGGAAAGATGTAAAATTGACACCCTATCGTCAAAATTGAAAGAGCTAGAGGAGCAAGATCAAAAAACTCAAAAACTAGCAGAAGACAAGAAATAACTAAGATCAGAGCAGAACTGAAGGAGATAGAGACACAAAAAAACCTTCAAAAATCAATAAATCCAGGAGCTGTTTTTTTGAAAAGATCAACAAAATAGATAGACCACTAGCCAGACTAATAAAAAAAAAAAAGGGAGAAGAATCAAATAGATGCAATAGAAAATGATAAAGGGGACATCACCACAGATTCCACAGAAATACAAACCACCATCAGAGATTGCATACCAACTCTATGCACACAAAACAGTAAAGCTGGAAGAAATGGATACATTCCTGGAAACTTGCACCTTCCCAAGCCTAAACCAGGAAGAAGTTGAAACCCTAAACAGACCAATAACAAGGTCTGAAGTTGAGGCAGTATTAATAGCCTACCAACCAAAAAAAGTCCAGGCCTGGATGGGTTCACAGCCGAATTCTACCAGAGGTACAAAGAGGAGCTGGTACCATTCCTTCTGAAACTATTCCAAACAATCCAAAAAGAGGGAATGCTTCCCAAATCATTTTATGAGACCAACATCATCCTGATACCAAAACCTGGCAGAGACTTAACAAAAAAAGAAAACTTTAGGCCAATATCCATGATGAACATCGATGCAAAAATCTTCAATAAAATACTGGCAAACCATTTCAACAGCACATCAAAAAGCTTATCCATCACGATCAAATAGGTTTCATCCCGGGGATACAAGGCTGGTTCAACAAACCCAAGTCTATAAACGTAACCCACCACATAAACAGAACCAAAGACAAAAACCACATGATTATCTCAGTAGATGCAGAGAAGGTCTTTGACAAAATTCAACAGTACTTTATGCTAAAAACTCTCAATAAACTAGGTATTGAAGGAACTTATCTCAAAATAATAAAAGCTATTTATGACAAACCTACAGCCAACATCATACTGAATGGGCAAAACCTGGAAGCAGTCCCTTTGAAATCCCGCACTAAACAAGGATGCCCTCTGTCACTGCTCCTATTCAATATAGTATTGGAATTTCTAGCCAGAGCAATTAGGCAAGAAAGAAAAATAAAGGACATTCAATTAGGAAAGGAGGAAGTCAAATTGTCTCTATTTGCAGACAGCATGATTGTATATTTAGAAGACCCTATCATCTCAGCCCAAAATCTCCTTAAACTGATAAGCAACTTCAGCAAAGTCTCCGGATACAAAATCAAAGTGCAGAAATCACAAGCATTTCTATACAACAATAACAAGCAAACAGAGAACCAAATCATGAGAAAACTCCCATTCACAATTACTACAAAGAGAATAAAATACCTAGGAATACAACTAACAAAGGATGTAAAGGACCTCTTCAAGGAAAACTACAAATCACTTCTCAATGAAATAAGAGAGGACACAAACAACTGGAGAAACATTCCATGCTCATGATTAGAAAGAATCAATATCATGAAAATGGCCATACTGCCCAAAGTAATGTATAGATTCAATGCTATCCCCGTTAAGCTACCAATGACCTTCTTCAAAGAACTGGAAAAAAACACCTTGAACTTTATATGGAGCTAAAAAAGCCCACATAGCCAAGACAATTCTAAGCAAAAAGAACAAAGCCAGAGGCATCACGCTACCTGATTTCAAACTATACTACAAAGCTACAGTAATCAAAACAACATGGTACTGGTACCAAAACAGAAATATAGACCAATGGAACAGAACAGGGGCCTCAGGGGCAACACCACACATCTACTACCATCTGATCTTTGACAAACCTGACAAAAACAAGCAATGGGGAAAGGATTCCCTGTTTAATAAATGGTGTTGGGAAAACTGGCTAGCCATGTGCAGAAAGCAGAAACTGGACCCCTTCGTGACATATTATACTAAAATTAATTCCAGATAGATTAAAGATCTAGACATAAGGCCTAACACTATAAAAACCCTAGAAGAAAGCCTAGGCAAAACTATTCAGGACATAGGCATAGGCAAGGACTTCATGACTAAAACACCAAAAGCATTGGCAACAAAAGCCAAAATAGACAAATGGGACCTAATTAAACTCCAGAGCTTCTGTACAGCAAAAGAAACAATGATTAGAGTGAATTGGCAACCAACAGAATGGGAAAAAATTTTTGCAATCTACCCATCTGACAAAGGGCTACTATCCAGAATCTATAAAGAACTAAAACAGATTTACAAGAAAAAAACAAACAAAGCCATCCAAAAGTGGGAAAAGGATATGAACAGACACTTTTCAAAAGAAGACATATATGAGGCCAACAAACACATGAAAAATTGCTCATCATCACTGATTATTAGACAAATGGAAATCAAAACCACATTGAGATACCACCTCATGCCAGTTAGAATGGCGACCATTAAAAAATCTGGAGACAACAGATGCTGAAGATGATGTGGAGAAATAGGAACACGTTTACACTGTTGGTGGGAGTGTAAATTAGTTCAACCATTGTGGGAGACAATGTGGCGATTCCTCAAGGACCGAGAAATAGAAATACCATTTGATCCAGCAATCCCATTACTGGGTATACACCCAAAGAATTATAAATCATTCTATTATAAAGACGCATGCACATGTATGTTCATTGCGGCTCTGTTTACAATAGCAAAGACCTGGAACCAACCAACACTCATCGATTGAGTGGATAAAGAAAATGTGGCCCATAAACACCATGGAATACTACACAGTGATAAAAAAACAAAGAGTGTGTGTCCTTTGTAGGGACATGGATGAATCTGGAAACCATCATTCTCAGCAAATTGACAGAAGAACAGAAAACCAAACACCATATGTTATCACTCATAGGCAGGTGTTGAAAAAGTAGAACACGTGGACACAGGGAGGGGAGCATCACACACTATAGTCAGTAGTGGGGGTTCTGGGGGGGACAGTGGGGGTGTGGAGTGTGGGGAGGGATAACATGGGGAGAAATGTCAGATGTAGGTGATGGGGTGATGAAGGCAGCAAACCACCTTGCCATGTATGTACCTATGCAACAATCCTGCATGATCTGCACATGTACCCCAGAACCTAAAGTACAATTAAAAAAAAATAGTTCACCATCAGATGCTTAAATGGAAAACGTTGAAGGGAGGTTACAATACAGTTTGAGTTTATATTTGAATTTGTTATTTGGGAGAAGTTACATGTAACTTGTTAAAAATCTCTAAAACCTTAGCATGAATTTGCTTTAGCAAATCACATCTCATAGGTCACTAGTGGAGAGCAGGTTCTTAAGAGAAAGGGGCAGAACAAGGTGCATTTAGGATGCAGGGGACATGGGAATGGCTGAGGGGATTGGGAGACAGGGTTTAGGAATGGCTGACCCCAGGGAGGAAGCATCCTAAAGAAACCAAGAGATGGGGACCCACCAGATGAGGGAAGTGGCGCTTCCCGAGGAGAGGGGAAGAAATCGTCCATCACCTCCACTTTATCTCCACCTCTGGGTAATGTTGGCTTTGCAGCTTCAAAATACCCAGAAGAGCACCATACATTCATGCCTGCCCACCCCAGAGCAGAGAGCTGGCACTCTGTTCTGTCCTCCAGCAGCACCACCCACCCCCACTGCACTGCTGACCTCAGGATTGTTCAAGACGCTCAGGGCATGCGCGCGCCCGCACACACACACACACGCACACACACCCCCAATAACCATGAGAACATAACATAGAAATACAAATGATTCCAATTTAAATCTTAATATGGAATAGAAGCTCCCTAGAACACCAAGTGGCAAATATGCTAACAGATGGTGATTGATTTCAGAATCAAAGTATTAATAATTCTTCTTTACTAAAATTTATGCATGCGCCCCTCCTGGTACTCCCTTCTTGCTATAATTTGGAAAAGCTTCTCCTTTTATCTTCTTCTACAAAGTGCTGCCATATGGAAAGAACAGAAAAGCCTGGAAAAAACCCAATTAACTGGAGCTCAAGTAATTAGAGCTCTCACTAAAATAGAGAGTATTTTCTGTAGCTTCCTCCCAACCACCCCCACTCCTAAATGACAAAAGAACCACTGATATATGGTTTTAGGCATTAAATAAACATGTCCAGGGTAAGTTAAAATTTGGTTGGTGTGATTAGTAGATAACTATGCAACATTATTCCTGTGACCTGGGCTGGGAGACATGAATCCTTATCATCAGCACTCTTCTCCAGGGAAGATTCTGGGTTTTCCTGGTGCAGAACGGAAGCAGGAGGGGCAGATTAGTCACCTGTACTCTTAAACACAACCCAGAGACAGAGAAAGTTTTATAATTACTGTTATTTTAAAAAGGAATTCTATTCATCATTCTCAGCTTATTGAGGCAGAAAAGGGGGCTCACTGAGTCTCAACGATTTTATAATGCGTCCTCTAGCTAACCCTCAGGCAGCCCTGAGACTATTCTCTGAGAGCTTCAGCTATCTGCGTTTTATTGTTCACATAAAAAATATTAAACATGGTCGCAGCACATGCAACATGTATTCATTTCTAAGACATGGAAAGTCTCAAGAGACTAAACAGCAGGACGCAGAGAGAAAATGGGTGGTGTTGAATTTCAATGTGTCACATTTTTGAGTTACTTATTTTCATCATTCAAATCGGCAAATCACGTTCTTTAGATGGCTCATGCATGAAATCAAATCTCTTTGCTTCAGTTCAGTTTGTATTTTCCTCAATTTAATTATCTCAGTCATGTGCAGCCCTACTTTCAGACCGGCCCCTGCAGGAATATTTAATTAACAAGGCCATTGACAAGAAACGTCCTGGCTGTGCTGCAGCATTTTTGTTAAAGTTCCCCAGAGGACACACATCAGGTTTGATCTCAGAATTTGGGTTGCTTTCTAACTCTTATTATTTTGACAAATTCTGCATTATTAGTTATACCTACTGTGCTCTCAGAAAGCAGAAAGAAGTCCCATAGCTATTGACAGAAATTTTAAAAGCTTAATTTTTTGAAATATGTATTTGGATTTTCATTTTCTCCCTACTATATTTTCCCTGACCTTTTCTCCCTGATTTGCTGATTTCCTGGCCCTATTGGAAGCCGACTGCAAGGATCTTTTTTTTTCTTTAATCTCTGCTCACTGCAATTTCTGCCTCTCAGGTTCAAGTGATCCTCCCACCGCAGCCTCCTGAGTAGCTGGGACTACAAGGACATGCCACCACACCCATCTAATTTTTTTTATTTCTTAGTAGATACGGGGTTTTGCCGTATAGCCCAGGCTGGTCTCAAACTCCTGGCCTCACAGGATCTGCCCATCTCATTCTCCCAAAGTGCTGGGATTACAGGTGTGAGCCACGGCGCCCAGCCTAAGAATCTGTGTAGTGGGAAAATCACAAGCACCAGAAGCGTTTTCTCTTCTTTCACAAAAGTTTAAGCCCAATAATAAGATGATGCTGTGCTTCCAGAGAGGTGGAAAAGAAAAAATTCTCAAGAGTAAGAGGGGAGACAGACAAGAGAGATTCTTGGGAATTGGGAAGGGATGGTGGGCAGGGGGTGCTGCATTTTTCTCTCTGCCCTATCTGTGGGACAGAGTTGCAATGGAACTGGCTTCCAATAAGTGGTTCAGGGGAGTGGGGGTGACCGCAGGTTGTGGAGAAGGTAAAAAGAGAGGAGAATCTCCATGCAGGTCACCTGGCCCTGGCCCAGTGGGGGGCCTTGAGTCCTATTCCCAAGCCCACTCCCATTCAGTGGCGAGCCCGCTACTGACTGAAATGTTACTTTCCCTTCCCTGTCTACCTCTGCTAATGTCTGTTCCATGCACTCCAGTCCGTGCATTCTGCTCATTCTTAGAACTCCTCCCACATTTATGTATCGCCCCCCCGCACACAGAGGAGCATTTTGTGATGGACTGTCCTGAAGTCTTCTCTCATCTGTTCAATCAACAAATACTTATTGAACTCCTGCTGTTAAATGCCAGGCTCTGTTCTAGGCACTGGGGAGGATACAGTCCACATAGAGACAAGGACCTTGCTCTCACGGTGCTCACATACTTTGGAGTGGAGGGGCACATAGTTCCTGCTCCATAGTGTGTGCCAGGCTCTTATCCCCAATCTGACCATAGATCACAGGAAGGGAAGGGTCACAGGATACTTAGGCAGGTGGAGCTCTCTAAAGACCCGTCGAGGAGAAATGCTACTTCACAAACTCCCCGTAATATACCAGAATATGTGGGCGCACTAGGTAAATAAAAGATGGTTCACAGATGCCAGGCAGGATCCTATAAAGCCCCAGTTGCAGGCCCAGTGAGATCTTAGATTTTTCCATCTTAAAATTTACATTTTATTATTATCATTGCTAAAGACACATGAACGCAAATATTAACTTTTGTTGTGTTTTCTTTGACCTTAGGAGAGTCGAAGTTTGAATCCCTGTATGATTTGTACAAAGGCTGTTGGCGACTTCTGAGGTGCTCACGTAGCAGCTGACCCTCCATGCACAAGGAGTGTCTTTCCTACTACAGCTTGAGAGTACCCGGCTGGTTAAAGAAACAAACATACCCAGGAGTTGGGAGTTGGGAGTTAG
The DNA here is from genome assembly GCF_009761245.1 of Sapajus apella. Taxonomy (NCBI): domain Eukaryota; kingdom Metazoa; phylum Chordata; class Mammalia; order Primates; family Cebidae; genus Sapajus; species Sapajus apella. Next base: position 9,253,213 of record NW_022437014.1, on the reverse strand, counting down.
CAGGTCTATTGTGGCTAAATATATTCCTAGGCTTAAGTGAGATGTTGCTTTGAAAATCTGTCTCCCTTGCCAATAAAAGGATAACATGGAAGTAGGGCATCCTAAGAGTAGATGGTCTTTTTCCAAATTATTGGCATTTTCAAAAAAATTTTCCCCACAGTCTTGAAAGCCAAATATGTCCCTGGAAAGAAGGGTCTTGGGTCTACACGGACTAGCAAAGCTAGAACAATGGATTGATGGTTTCTGAGAAGAGCTATGATCTTACATTTGGTATTAGAATCACTTGGTTCAGACCAATACTTATAAACCATTCTTCCTGGTGATGGTAATCATTTTGTGAGGCAAAAATCTCAACCATAGAATTAAAAAGCGTCTTCTTACAATGATGTGTCAACAGTAAAGAGAAAAGTCTGAAAGAAGCAGGACAGTGGGGAAGAGACATGAGACATTTACAGACATTGACATGGTAAAGAAGTAATTATGGATCTCAAATAGACTCTAGAGGGACACCAGATGCTGCTAAGATTGAGAGAAAGCCTGACTGGGCATGTATGCAAAATAGAATCTATCCTTGCCAGTGCCACCCGTGGCAAGTGAGGCTTCAAAGAGGAAAATTAGGGCTTGCACAACTTCACTTGCAAATTGGCATGCGGTATTTTGTTTAAAAAAAGGGGGGAGAGCAGACACTATAGAATAAAAATACTCTTTTTCTTTGTGCCTGCATTTTATATTACAGAAATCTTCCTACTAGTGATACAAAGCTAGGATTAATTTTCCATCCAAAAAGAATCAATGGTCTGAGGCTATGTGCACAAAAATGAGATTTTTTTTCCACCTCATGGAAAGCTCACCCAGGATAAATTGCATGCTTCAGTCAGTTACACAGTAGATGAAAGGACTCTGCTATGCTGGAAGAATGACAAGGATGATTATTCTATGTCAATTTCATTCTATCTTTTTGAAGTAAGTGCTATTTTCTGGCCACATTGGGGGTCTGTGAGCTTCCTTTGGTTATGTGTAGAGTACACCACATTAGAGAATTTATGGACTCTCCATTTTTCTAGAGTGTTATCCCATCAGGTGTTTTATGTTTTCCTCTGTGAAGTGATCTTTGATTGGAAGGGGTTCACTTTCCAGAGTTTGTTTTCTCAAGTTACCTATATACTTGAGATTTTGAGGGGACAAAAATGGAGTTACAGTATTCTGGGTGGCCCTTTAGGACAGGGCTGAAGCAGTAGATAAATGCAGTAGAGCCCGGGAAATGCCAGACACCCTGGAATGTGCCATTTTTGTTCTGGCATAAAATAATGCCAGATTTTCTTTGGAGATCTTATTGCTCTTCTGTTTTTGCTGGGTGGCAGGATAATTTCATCATCTTTGTAGATTTCCCACAGATGCTGCTCTTATTTCAGCCAAAAGCAATCATTCATGTTTACTATGCTAATAACTGAGAACTAAGTTTTGAAAATTGAATTAGGCTAGGCATGTGGCTCATGGCTGTAATCCCAGTGCTTTGGGAGGCTGAGGCAGGAGGACTGCTTGAGACCAGGAGTTTGAGACCAGCCTGGGCAACATGACGAGATCCCCACTCCCACCCTCATCCTTACAAAAATTTTTTTAAAATAGTCAGGCATGGTGGTGGAAGGATCACTTGAGCCCAACAGGTCAGGGATGCACTGAGCTGTGATCATGCCACTGCTCTTCAGCCTGGATGACAGAATGAGATATTTTCTCAAAAAAAGAAAAAAAACATTGAAATAGATAAAAATAAAACAGAAGAACAGATGTCATTAACTAAAAACAATGTGAGTCACAGAGTACAGATATAAATTAAGTTTTGTGAATAGTATTTGGAAACCTGAAATACAAAACACACTTCATTTGCTCAGGGAGAAAGAAGAGTAAGGAGAGAAAATTTTACACTGCTATAATTATCTGTTACTATGAAACTTTTGATTTCAATCATCTTGAGGCTGTCAACATCCCCCAAATGAGGTGGATTCCAGGAAAATCTGATTAGGGGCAGACTTTGCTGTCTCCAAAACACATTACAAAGCATTTACCTTTATACACTGCCCAGTGCATGTTCAGAGCAGCACAGGATTTCACTAATACAAGAACCAGTTTGGCAAAGAATCAAATACTTATGTGCTACGGAGCGTACTAGGGACCTGTTTGTTTAAGGGTTGCCTTTACCTTGCACTGGTTTCTAGCAAGTCTTGCCTTTTGTGTGCCACATTAGATTTCTACCTACCAATTAATACTGAGGCTCACCATAGTCCATACTAAATTAAGAAAAAAAATTTATTTAATCTGTCCTTTAAATCTAAGAAATAATGTGATTTTTTTCTTAGTTTCCAATCTTTAAGTATCTGGTTAAAGGTAAATTGTATACATTTATTTAAAACTTCAAATGATTCTTTCCTTTTGCAGTCCTTTTTAATGAAGTCTTGTTTTTATATAGATATCCCGAAACAAGCCCAGGGCAGGCTATGTGAACTTGATTCTACTGTTCATTGTATACTGCAGAAAGGGCTAAAAAGCATGTCATTCATAAATGAATGAATGAATGAATGATAAACCACGCCTAAGCCAGTTGGCTAGGCCTTAACTTAGAGAAACTACAGGACAAGAAGTTTCGCTGTCCTTAAAACGATTAGGTGAGATCACCCGTCTTCTACACTGCCTGGTACCATTTCTTGACTTTAATCTTAAAAGCCCTTTCGCTTTGTCTGCATGATCATGTTGCCAGACTGGACTGCAAGTGGGCCTGCCAGGGTGTGTTGTGCTGGACAAACTGGCCTCGCATGTCCATCATTTCACAGTAAATATTCAGCAATGTGCGAGGGTTGCTTTATATCAGTTCCTTGAACCTGGTGAGAAGGTCGTGTTCAGACCAGCTGGAAGTAGGTAGCAAAGTATGTTAGGAGTTGGGGGTCAGCAGGGTCTTGCAGAACCTTCTATAAGAATGGCAAGGGAAAACCTTCTCATGACTGGTAGGATCTGCACTCAGTGCTGGTGATCACCCTGTGGGAATTTGGGAATCTGTGCCCTTGTTTGGGAGCAAGCTACATCACCTCCTGCAATGTGTAATGATACATTTTTGGATGTTTTGCCATTAGAAATACTTTACAAGATCATGTCCTTTGCAGGGTCATGGATGGGGCTGGAGGTCATTATCTTTAGCAAACTAATGCATAAAGAGAAACCCTATGACCACATGCTCTCACTTATATGTGGGAGCTAAATAAGGTGACCCCATAAGCCATCGAGCAGTTGGTAACACATGGACACGTAGATGGGAACACACACTGGAGCCTATTGGAGGGTGAAGGGTGGGAGGAGGGTCAGGAAGAGTAATGAATGAGTGCTAGGTTTAGTACCTGGGCGATAAAATAACCTGCATAACAAATCCCCATGACACACATTTACCTGTGTAACAAACCTACACATGTACCCCTGAACTTAAAAGTTAAAAAAAAAACTTTACATGCTAACTAGATCTGCTGAAATTATTCTGTTAATCTTTCACCCTGTTGTAACAACTATATGTCTGCTGTCTAAGACAGCATAGGTTTGAATCACATAGGCTTGAGGCTTCTATAGTCTTCAGTTCTCATACACACATTTAGGACGTAAGAATTAGAAGATGATGGTTTCTTCTCTCTGGCTGCCCTTAGCATTTTCTCCTTCATTTCAACAACAACAAAAGAAGATGATGGCTTCAAAATTCTCTGGCATAATCAGAAAGACCACGCAAATCAGAGTAACTCTATCCTAACACCCAAAGAAAAATCCCAGAGCATTACAGTCTAATCTTAGTTGGTATATTAGACTGTGCTTCCATATTTTGTGGTTTGGCTCTAAATTCTAAAGTATAATTGAATTGAGTTATAATGTATATTCTATGTTAGTAACTACAAGAAGTCTGCTTTGTTATAAAGTTTGACAAACACAAGAGCATAATGTATCACAGCATGATGCCTGAAAATCGCTGCATGGTTAACACAATATGAATGAACAGAAATGAATGATTCCAGGCCTGGGAGAAATTGCTGCATTATGATTATTTTCTAGAAGCACAGAACAAGGTAGGTGACCCCATAAGTCATCAAGCACTTGGGAAATAGTGTGTTATTTTTCAGAATAATCTACGTATGCCTGAATTCTGGCCCACCACAACTTAACAATTTATTAAAAATAAATATGTTTATTTCAGCATTCCTCCGTATTCCAAATAAAGCTACGGTAGACTGACTCATGCCAGGGGAATAGGAGCAGGATTATTATCAGACGCCCAGAACAAGATAAGCTCTGCTAATTGGCACACTGAAAGTTCTTGATGAAATGAGGCTGCTGCAACGTAACTGTGCTGTTGGCTTCATCATGAGCTTCGGCTATAAAAATGGAAGAAATTGAACTTTGTTGTTGAGAGGGGGTCTCGCTCTGTCACCCAAGCTGGAGTGCAATGGAGCACTCTCGGTTCACTGCAACCTGCACCTCTTGGGCTCAAGCCATCCTCCCTCCTAAGCCTCCTGAGTAGCTGGGACCAAAGGCATGTGCCACCACAGCCTGCTAATTTTTGTATTTTTAGTAGAGATGGGGTTTTGCCATGTTGGCCGGGCTGGTCTGAACTGTCTGCCTTGGCCTCCTGAAGTGCTGGGATTACAGGCATGAGCCACTGTGCCTGGCCAAATTGAACTTTTATGACTTTTTAAAAAAATTTAAGTTGCCTGGGAGTGCTTCACTACACACTTGGATACTTTGATGGTTGCTCACAGTTCCCTTTCAGCAAACTGGATTTTGGTTTGGTATAAGCCTATGATTTTTAAGCTTAGGGGTTCTATGAAAAGACTTGAGGGTAACTTGGCTTAGGAATAGGGGTGAGTATAGTATTAGGGGCCAAAATCCCTGCCTCGTTTCAACCAGAGTAGCTTTGATCTTTTTCATATATAATGGAATTCCATGTAAGGATTTTCCTGGGGTGTAGGGGTTTAGATCTTTATCGTATATTGGCAATCCATGTAAGGTTTTTCCTGGGGGTAGGGGGCAGTTTGCTGCTTAAACGTGTACTCAAAAACAGCTTGTAGAGTTCTAATAAATAAACAAAAAGTCTATTTGGTTAAAGCAAGTCATCATAAAATGAATTCTCAAAATGGGAGTTACAGTTCTTTATAAAAATTATTTTAGACTTGGGGGTAGATGTGCAGGTTTGTTATATGGACATATTGTGTGATGTTGGGGTTTGGGCTTCTGTTGATCAACCATTTCCCCCTTACTTCCCTCCTCCCCCCAGTAGTACCCAGTGTTGATTGTTGCCATCTTCATGTCCATACCCAATGTTCAGCTTCCACTAGTAAGTGAGAACATATAATATTTGGTTTTCTGTTTCTGTGTTAATTCACTTAGCATGTTGGCCTCCAGCTGCATCTACATTACTGCAAAAGACATGAATTCATTCTTTTTTAATGGCTGCATAGAATTCCATATTCCATGCTGTATGTGTACCATGTTTACTTTATCTAATCCACCAATACAGCACTGATTCATTATTTTTTCTATTGTGAATAGTGCTGTGATAAATGGGAGTCCATGTGTCCTTTTGGTAGAATGATTTATTTTCCCGTAATGAAACTGCTGGGTCGATTGGTAGTTCTGTTTTTAGTTCTTTGAGAAATCTCCAAACTGCTTCCCACAGTGGCTGAACTTATTTACATTCCCAGCAGCAGTGTCTAAGCGTTCCCTTTCCTCTGCATCCTTGCCAGCAGCTGTTGTTTTTTTTTTGACTTTTTGATCATAGCCATTTGGACTGGTATGAGAGGGTATCTTATTGTGGTTTTGATTTGCATCTCTCTGATAGTGGTGATGTTCAGCATTTTAAAAATATTTGTTGGCTGCTTGTATGCCTTCTTTTGAGAAGTGTCTGCTTATGTCCTTTGCCCACTTTTAAATGTTTTTTTTTTTCTTGTTGATTTGTTTAAGTCACTTATACATCCTGGATATAAGTTCTCTGTTAAATGCATAGTTTGTAAATATTTTTTTTCCAGAATGGGGGTTAATACTTCTTAAGACCCCTGAACGTGAGCCAAAGTTGTCATGTATAAAACCCAGGGGAACAAAGCTGGGTAGACCTGAGTGAGGAAGGCAGCAGTAATAGTTTGGAAAATAGTTCACAGCTAAGTGAGACATAATAAAAACATGTATTTGACCCCGGCCCCTGGTTCTGCACACAGAACTCTATTTTTTTATTTTTTATTTTTGTTTTGAGACAGGGTCTTGCTCTGTTGCCTAGGCTGGAGTGCAGTGGCGTGATCATAGTTCACCGTAAGCTAAAACTCCAGGGTTCAAGTGATCCTCCCTCCTTAGCCTTTCTAGTAGCTGGGACTACAGGTACACCACCATGCCCCACTATTTGTAATTTTGTTTTTTTTTTTTTAGTAGCAATGAGATCTTGCCATGTTGCTCTGGCTAGTCTTGAACTTTTGGGCTCAAGCAAAGCTTCTGCATTGGCTTCCTAAAGTGCTGGAATTACAGGCACAAGCTATTGCGCTGGGTCCATAGAACTAAAAAATCTCTTGTAATTTCCTGAGCAGTAAGTGTTCTAGGTACATCTTTTGTTCCATATTTGGTCTCTGAGCTCAGCTCCTAACACAGAACTCCTAGCCCCTTGGATTTTGCTGGGTGATAAGAGCATCTTTTGTTCTAATGAGGCAACTCCTGGTGGGCTCCTTGATGGGGGCTGCTCATCAGAAAGGGCAGTCCATGATTAGAAGCTTGAAACTCTCAGCCCCACCCCTAACCCCTGGGAAGGAAAGATGGGTTGGATATTGAGTCAATAACAGATCATGCCTATGTGATGAAGCCTCCATAAAAATCCCTGAGTTACAGAGTTCAGAGAGCTTCTGGCTTACTCAATGTGGGGGAAATGGCTTGCAGCCTCTACACCCCTTCCACATACCTTATCTACCCTTTCATCTGGCTATTTGTCTGCATTATTTGTAATTCCCTTTACAATAAACCAGTAAATGTGTCTTCCTGAGTTCTGTGAGCCATTCTAGCAAATAATTGAATATGGCAATGGGGTAGTGGGAAGCACTGATTTGTGGCCAAATCAGACAGAAGTCATGGGTAACCCAAGGAACCACGTCTTGTGATTGGTGTCTAGAGTGAGGGGCAGTCTTGTGAGACTAAGCCATTAACCTGTGGGGTCTGCACTAACTCCATGTAGTGTCATAATTACATTGAATTATAGGACACCCACCTAGAGTCTGAGAATTGGTTGGTCTGGGAAAAAACCCACACAGCTGGTGTCAGGAGTGAAGCATTGAGAGTGACGTGAGTGTAGTAGAAGGGAAAACAATTTGGTTTTCTGCATTATGTGTGGGGAAACCTTTCTCATCAGGCATTGGAAGTCTCCATGGAAGTCTTTGTTAAATCCCAGATCATGTCTATACCGAGAACCGGCAATGAAGATCTTGCTTTAATGTCATCTTTAAAGAGGTCACTGCTTCTGGATAGTGTCTTGATGAAAGAAAAGATTGATCTGTATGCATTGTTCTCACATTAAAAGGAGCAAGTTTAGGATTGAAAAAGATACTTTAAAAATGAATTTCTACAAGGAATTGTTTTTCAATGGGTATAAAGTTTGTGATGCAAGAAGAATAAATTCTAGAGATATGCTGTAGAACATAGTACCTATTTAACAATAGGGTATTGTGCACTTTGAGATATGTTGCAAAGTCAGGCATGGTGGTGCACATATATAGTCCTAGCTACTTGGGAGGTGGGAGGATCTTTTGGGTGCAGGAGTTTGAGGCTGCAATGAGCTATGATCACTCCACTGCACTCCAGTCTGGGTAACGAAGCGAGCCTGTTTCTAAAAAAGTTTTTTTAAAAAAGGCTAATAAGATACATCTCATGTGAAATGTTCTTACCAAAACCAATAAAAGAAAACCCATGAAAGGACACAGGACATTTTTGGAGGTGGTAGCTATGTTTCGTACCTTTGTAGTGGTGATGATATCATAAATGTATGGCATATGTCCAGGCTCATCAGGATATATACATTAGAAGTGTATGAATTTTGTATATCAATTATAACTCTGTAAGGCTAAAAAAAAAAAAAAAAAGACTACTATCTATTATTAGAGTATCCCAGAGCAAACTGCTAGGCCGTACATTTTTTTAAAAGTCAAAACTAAAGCAACATCTTCGTTCATTGGATGATAAAAAGGTACATTCCTCTATGATCTGTTCCCACAAAGGAGAATGTTTTACAAATAGACTTGACCAGTAAATTTCATTATGGGAACACATCCTAGGAAATATTTGGAGACAAAAAAAGAAAGATTTATGTCCAAGAATCTTTCAACTTTATTTATAATATAGAAAACTAGAAAATTACTTAAATATCCAGCAAAAAGAATTCAGTTAAATAAATTATGGTAGCTTCATTTATTGAAAAGTTATTCAGGCATTAAAAATATTTTTGAAGACAAATAATGTGAGGAAATTCTAATGTAAATGTTAACGAATATATATTGAATATTCATATAAGGTTAATTTCTTGCAAATGTTAAGTAAATGCACATTGAATTTAATCTCTGTATTTTAAAAAAATGTGTAAATATAGGCATAAAAGACAATAAAGAAATTCATCTAAACGTTAGTAGCATTTATCTCTGTATATTGGAATCAATAATAATTTAAATGTTGTTTCCCCTCTGGACTTTCCTTCATTGCATACATTTTTAATTAAGAGAAAACAATATTTTTAGAATCAGAAAAAAGCTAAATATGTAACAAAGGTCTTGTCCAGGCAGTTGACATGGTTTTTTCTGTGAGAAAATATATAGATAAAAGGGACTTGGAGTCACTAAGGGGGAGATAGATAATTTGTCTGAGAATTCCCAGAGCATCTGGAGGAGGAAGAGGCCCAGATCCCAGTCCCTTCTTCTGGATATTCAAAGAAATTGAACGGGATGAGTGGTTCACGCAGCTGTCACCAGGACCCAATGATGGGACAGAGCGATAAACCATTCATGCAAAATCATCACAAGGATAGAAAGTGGCTGGAGAAAATGCTTGTCAAGGAGGATTGATGTGTTGAGTCTTGGCGGGGTAAGGCAGGAATTGTTCCTGCCCCCCAGTTTCCAGCTCTGATCTGATGCTTTGCATCTCAGGGCCATATCACTAAAGCAGTCTCTCTGAGAAGGAGAGACAGTTTTTACCATGGAAACACGTATACTCAAACCATTTAATTGAAGCCCTAAACAGAGATGCTAATTTTCATTGTACTCCCAAGCTGGTAGAATGGGACCTAACAGTTGTCGGTTGTTTTTTACCCATATCAGGATAAAATTAGCTAAGAACACACAAATCAGATGAAACATTGAGAGAAAGTGGCATAAAATGAGATGAAATGATGCAAAGGTCCAGAATGATTAAGACTAGAAAGAAAAACCTCAATAATTATAAAAATAAAACAACCAGGTTAAAAATACTGAAATTATATAAATAACAGTAAAATAATTAGCTTAAAGAAAATCCCAGATAAATATTGCTAATATGTTGGTTTTTCTTCTTTGAGATTCTCTATAAGTGGAATAACGCTATAAAGTGTTGTTTGTAACTTGTTTAACTTAAAATTTACCAGATGTATATTTGTATGCCAACAAATATAAATCTACGTCATGATCTTTAATAGCTGTGTCGGTTTCCATTTTATAGAGCATGACAATTTTTAACATTTTGTTGGTGCTGCTCTAACTTGGGAGTTGGGATTATGATGGTGAACAAGATTCTGCCTTTAAATGGAAACTTTCCTTCACAGACGTTTTTTCTATTCTCATAAAAATACAATATGGGCCATAGTCACATGCAGCGTTCAGACTATGAGAATTCTCATGAATTAAAAGATAACTTTGTGAGGTCAGCAGGATGCAGGCTGAGGAATATTCTGATTTAGTAGACTTGTCTTCCTATGTTAGATAAAACAGTTAAGCCAATGTTAGTTTGGCCTGCTCCTCTCTTCCTAGGTCTTAAAATGAAATGCACACCAAAGAGAGATACTGCCCTTTTCCCTTTTGATGCAATAATCTTGAACCAAAATACCAGTAAAGAAAAAGCTATCTATTCTAGTGGACAGAAATCTGGAGACATCATAAATGTTCTGAACCCCGGACTTACTGAGGCTGCTGCAGGCCTCATTACCTCTATCCTGCCTGGCAGACAAAACACTACCTAACCTTTTTTTGTTAGAAAATTTCCAGTGAGGAAGCCTGTGGACCATATGATCTGGGAGCAGTAAAATACAACCATTCTGAAGGGAAACATACCTGGACCCATAAGAGTCTTTCACTAGGGCCAGGGTAAGATGATTTGGGAGGAACTGTCACTGGGAAATATTTATGGCTTTTTGTTCTTACAATGAATAAGTAGAATTAAAAAAAATATATATGGTGGTGAAAACTTAACACAGTTGAAGTATTCAAGGCATCTAAAGTAAATTAAAATAGGCTGGGTACATCATTAGTTAACCAGTTCTTCATAGACAGACATTTAGTTTATTTCTTGCTCTTTTCTATTTTTTTGGCATGCAAGCGTCATTGTACGTGTATTGTGTCACATTTATTTGATTATACTCTTATGATCATTGCCTTAAAATATAGTTACTAAGAGTTTGCCAAACTTCCAAATTTTTGAAACGTTATTAAGTTGTCCTCTAAAAATATAATAAAAGTTTCTATTTCCACTAAAAGTATATGCGAATAGTTGTTTTAATACTGTCACCAACACTATGTATTACCATTTATTAAAAATATTTTAAATTTGTCTAATCTGAAATGTGAAAAATGGTGCGTTGTTTTATTTTTAGATTACTTGTGAGAACAATGATCATAATCGTCATTATCATTTTTTGTGGGAGTATCTTATTTTCCTCTCAGAATAGTTCAATGAAGTAGGTCCTATTAATTCATATATTCATTGGCTGTTTCTTCTATCTAAAAATTAATTTTTGTGTATGTCTTTTGCCTGTTTTTATATTAAGATGTTTTTTTAAGTGTAGAAGTGCTCCTTAAAGATTAAGGAAATCAATTTTCTCCTGATAATCTTTTTTTGGGATATGTCTTTAGTGGTACTTCTGTTGATCAAAAGTATTTGCTGAATCAGAAAGTATGGGGAAAATACTAAAATTGAATACAAATAAAAACAAATGAAACTTGATGTATATAAAAATGTTAATATAACCACACAGAATTAAAAAAATAATACAAGGGACTTTTGAAACTATTACTTTGATGTACACTCTCAGGGAGATATATTCCAAGGGCAAAAAGGACTATGAGGAAATATTAAACATTACTTAGGTTTCTTGTTAGTAGAAGTATTGATATAGTAAGTTTGAAATTATTTGCTCAGTTTTAGAATTGAGATAGATAGGTTGATTGATATTGTTGGGAAACAGAATTTTACTGAGGCATAAAGGTGGTACAAACATAAAATGGCACAAAGGAAGAACCCTCTGGTGTATGATTGGCATTGGAAAGTATAAACTTATAATTTTATATGTATTGGATTTTTTTTCTCTTAGCAACATCTGGATTTGTAAACATGCTCCAACAAGAAGCAGCCTGCACAAGTTTTGTAGATCCTAAGAAATGTCAACTCTCCCATGCCCTTCAGATGTGACCATAGGGGTTGATGGACAAAGAATAACCTCCCAGAGCTAGGAGCCATGAATACCAGGGGTGGCTCATGCCTGTAATCCCAGCACTTTGGGAGGCTGAGACAGGCAGATCATGAGGTTGAGAGTTCAAGACCAACCTGGCCAATATGGTGAAACCCTGTCTCTACTAAAAATACAAAAAATTAGTCAGGTGTGCTGGCAGGTGCCTGTCATCTCAGCTACTCAGGAGGCTGAGGCAGGACAATTGCTTGAACCTGGGAGGCGGAGGTTACAGTGAGCAGAGATCGCAGCACTGCATTCCAGCCTGGGCGAAAGTGCAAGAGGAAAGGAAGAGAGGAAGAGAGGAAGGGAGGGAGGGAGGGAGGGAGGCTGCACTAGGAACAGGACAGTGATCTTCACAAGCTCTGACCAGAAGGACTTGATTACCACTGTGGAAACAATGACTGTCATGTTTCTTCTCTTCTTTTTTGGTTCAACATCTATCACCATTTTGTGGAAAAAAGAGCCTTCTCTTAGACTGTAGGTGATTTGACCCCAGGAGCAACACTTGGAGAGAGCTGCCCTTCCCCAAGAGATCCTGGAATTTCAACCTGATGATATAACTGGATGGGACTCCGGGAATATCTCCTGTGAGAAAAGGGAAGGAATTTTGCTTGGCAGGTCAAGTGTAGTTGGATATTTGGGTGGCTAACGGGGCAGTCTGTGGAAGAGACTTCTTGTTATCACTTCCCAATATCCATTCCTTTCTTCACCTATTATGAGAGAGATTTTGAATTTTCACCAAATCCCAGCCTCCCTTGCATCTAGATGTGGCCATGAGACTAAGTTTTGGCCAAAGGGGTATAAATGATAGTGTTATACACAACTTTAGGCTTGTGCCCTTAAAGTGAAAGAGGTATTCCCTACTCTGCCCATTTTTTTCTACCTTGTTTTAATTGTGGATGAGGTGGTAAGCTACCATGGACCATGAGAATCAGTGGAGCATACTAGACATGGTGCAACAGTAAGAGAAGGAGCCTGGGTCCCTGAATGACCTCATGGAGTAGATATCCTACACTAATATTGCACTGTTTACTCCCGGACTTGTGCAGGAGAGAGAAACAACTTCTGACTAATTGCAAATACTGCTATTTTGGCCCCCTGTTACATGCAGCTTAACCTATACTTCAGTTTACATAGATAAGATATCTTAATGCACTTTGGCATGCTATCATTCTCAAATACATGGGAATTAATTTTTCCCAAATACATGGGAATTAATTAATACATTGAGAAATGAAAGTATTTAAAGTATTAATTTTAAAAGTTTAATTTATATTTGCTTTTGTTAGTATAAAGATAAAAAATTAAAAAGAGTTTAATTTATAATAATGTCTTAGATGAATCAATTAGGAACTTATTTTTAAACTGAAAAATGTTACATTTTAAAAAGTTTTTCATAAAAAATTTTCTGTATATTCTTTCAAACAGAAGTTTGAAAAAAATGTTTGTTTTTACTCCTTTTATAAATGGAAGCTTTATATTCTCAAATATTTTAGTTGAGTGCTTGGAAGGTATCTCTTCCAAACAGTTTTTAAAGCATGGAGGCCTTCAAATGCCATTTAAAAGCCCAAATGGTTTATATTAAATCTACAAATTTAGAGTTCTAACTTTAGAATTTTTTTTAGAAAACTCAAAAGCTTAATTTTTAAACAAACAACATTAACATACATGTTAAGTATAAATTGTTAAAAATGATATGGGATATAAATAACTAACGAAGACATGGATTCATTAGTTATACACATCCTATATCATTTTTCACTTCTCAATTTTGAAATTCACATTTTCAGTTTTTAATTTTGAAATTTAAATATCAACCTTTTCTGTCATATTTTGAACAAACTGATACTGTTCCAATGTCAGTTTATAAAGCAGCTGTTTGGCATTTGGTTGGATCAGCTTCATATTTTTGCTTAAGAACTTTGGCAAATCTTGTAGATTCAGGTGAGAGCCCCTACAGCTTCTCAGCTAAATGTTTCTCAAGGGCTTTGTAGTTTTATCATACAGTAAAAATAAGAAATCTATTGAATTTTGATTAACCTTCTTCCTTGTATGTTAAGTTCACCCCTAAAAATGAACAATGAAAATGTGTTCACCGATTTTTATTTTGGAGGATCCATAATCCTTACAGACACAGTCAATATGCTGAAGTATGGATGGATACTTTCTTGAATCCTTGACATCTCCATTCACAAAGGAATGAAAAGACACAGTCTGACATATGATTCAAACTATACTTGAGACTTGCTTGGCCACAGATGGAGTGCAATTGGTGAGGGTGTCACCAATTCAAACATAGAAAGAAGATAATCAAAACAAGTCCTTGTGTCAAGGATTCCACTGTGTATAGAACAAGCCCCTAATTGAGTGATCATTTCTAGCCTCTAAGTCCCCTTAAAAGAAACCATCATTAGAGTGAACCAGCAATCAACAGAATGGGAAAAAATTTTTGCAATCTAACCATCTGACAAAGGGATAATAACCAGAATTTACAAAGAACTTAAACAAATCTGTAAGAAAAAACAACCCCATCACAAAGGGGGCAAAGGATATGAACAGACACTTTTAAAAAGAAGACATTCATGCAGCCAACAAACATATGACAAAAGCTCATCATCACTGGTCATTAGAGAAATGCAAATCAAAACCACATTCAGATACCACCTCACACTGGTTAGAATGGCTACCATTAAAAAATCAGGAGACAACAGATGCTGGAGAGGATATGGAGAAATAGCAACACTTTTAAACTGTTGGTGGGAATGTAAATTAGTGCAACCACTGTGGAAGACAGTGTGGTGATTCCTCAAGGATCTAGAACTAGAAATACCATTTGACCCAGCAATCCCATTACCGGGTATATATCCAAAGGATTATAAAACATTCTATTATTAAGACACATGCACAATATGTTTATTGTGGCACTCTTCACAATACCAAAGACTTGGAACCAACCCAAATGCCCATCAGTGATAGACTGAATCAAGAAAATGTGGCACATATACACCATGGAATACTATGCAGTCATAAAGGATGACTTCATGTCCTTTGCAGGGACGTGGATGAAGCTGGAAACCATCATTCTCAGCAAATTGACACAAGAACAGAAAACCAACACATGTTCTCACTCATAAGTGGGTGTTGAACAATGAGAACATATGAACACAGGGAGGGGAACATTACACATCAGGGCCTGTCAGGAATTGAGGGGCTAGGAGAGGGATAGCAGGGGGTGGAAGCATTGGGAAAGGAAAAAATTAGGAGAAATACTTAATGTAGATGACGAGGGGAGTGGATGCAGCAAACCACCATGGCACATGTATACCTATATAACAAACCTGCGTGATCTGCACATGTATCCTGGAACTTAAAGTATAATAAAAAAAAAATTAAATAATAAAAAATAAATTTAAATTAAAAAAGATGGCAAACCAGGGCTGGCAGATGCACAGCTCTGGAGAATTTGGAAACTTTGCATCAGTTATTGTGCAAACGTGATCCTAATTCCTAGCCAACATCACAAAACAGAAACAGCTATAAACAGCTATATCTCATTTCACATGGTAAGATCCACTCAACATTTTGCATTTGTATTTAATCTTAACCAGCATATTGATCTTTGCTTATCTAAAACTGTGTGTAGCATATCTGGTTGCGAAAACAGGGTGGCATGATTCCAGACCTGAGTTAAACAAATGACAGACAGCCTACTGGTAGCCTACATTAAGGTTTTAAAGGGCCTCTTACCTTGGAGACTGGCATCAGGAGATACAGCAGAGTGAATCCTGTCTTGTTATCATGATGGTAGATGCAATCACTTTGAGTCAATACCAAAACATACTTGCTGATCCATTTAAACACAAATGTAAACATAAAATCAGCACACTTTCTATACCCTTCCTTTTCTGTTTTACATAGCCGATCTCTTTCCAAGTCATATATAGATTTACCACCTTTTACAAAGTTTGCTAGATTCTCACTTATTTGTGATATCTAAAAATCAAAACAATTGTACTCATGGACATAAAGAGTAGAAAGATGGTTTCCAGAGGTGGCGAAGGGTAGTGGGATGCTGGAGATGGCTAATGGGTACAAAAATAAAATAGAATGAACACCTACTATCAGATAGCATAACACAGTGATTATATATAGTAATAACTTAACTGTACGTTTTAAGATGACTAAGAATGTAATTGGATTACTTGTAATACAAAGGATAAATGCTTGAGGTGATGGATACCCATTCTTCATGATGTGATTATTTCACATTTCATGCTTGTATCAAAACATCTCATGTACCCCATAAATATATAAACCTACTATGTGCCCACAAAAATCAAAAAAATTTTTTTTAATGTTTGCTAGAGGCTGGGTGCAGTGGCTCATGCCTGTAATCCCATTACTTTGAGAGGCCACGGTGGGCAGATGACCTGAAGTTTGGAGTTTGAGGCCAGCCTGACCAACATGAAGAAACCCCATCTCTACTAAAAATACAAAATTAGCCAGGCATGGTGGCACACGCCTGTAATCCCATCTACTCAGGAAATCTCCACTCCCACCTCTCCAACATTCTTCACTTTACTCTTCTAAGATTCCTAATGTCCAAGAAGGACACCACAATTAAATTGATTATTTGGCTCCCCTAAGACTAAGGTAGAATGCCTTATTAAGACCTGGTTTTCACCTTAAATTTTATATGGAACCAAAAAAGAGCCCACATAGCCAAGAGAATCCTAAGCAAAACAAAACAAAACAAAACAAACAAACAAAAAAACAGACCTGGAGGTATCATGCTACCTGACTTCAAACTATACTACAAGGCTACAGTAATCAAAACAGCATGGTACTGGTACCAAAACAGACATATCAACCAATGGAACAGAACAGAGGCCTCAGAAATAATGCCACACATCTACAACCATCTGCTCTTTAATAAACCTGACAAAAACAGCCAATGGGGAAAGGATTCCCTATTTAATAAATGGTGTTGGGAAAACTGACTAGCCATATGCAGAAAGCTGAAACTGGATCCATTCCTTACACCTTATACAAAAATTAACTCAAGTTGGATTAAAGATTTAAATGTAAAACCTACAACCATAACAACCCTGGAAGAAAACATAGGCAATATCATTCATGACATAGACATAGGCAAGGACTTTATGACTAAAACACCAAAAGCAAGGGAAACAAAAGCCAAAATAGACACATGGGATCTAATTAAACTAAAGAGCTTCTGCGCAGCAAAAGAAGCTATCATGAGAGTGAACAGGCAACCTACAGAATGGGAGAAAATTTTTGCAATCTGCTCATCTGATAAAGGGCTAATATCCAGAATCTACAAAGATCTTTTAAACAAATTTAGAAGAAAAAAACAAATCACCCTATCAAAAAGGGGGCAAAGGATCTGAACAGACACTTCTCTAAAGGAGACATTTATGCAGCCAACAAACATATGATAAAAAGCTCATCATCATTGATCATTAGAAAAATGCAAATCAAAACCACAATGAGATACCACCTCATGCCAGTTAGAATGGCGATGATTAAAAAGTCAGGAGACAACAGATGCCGGAGAGGATGTGGAGAAATAGGAATGCTTTTACATTGTTGGTGGGAGCATAAAGTAGATCAACCATTATGGAACACAGTGTGGTGATTCCTCAAGGATCTAGAACTAGAAATACCATTTGATCTAGCAATCCCATTACTGGGTATACACCCAAAGGATTATAAATCATTCTATTATAAAGACATATGCACACGTATGTTTATTGCGACACCATTCACAATAGCAAAGACTTTGAACCAACCCAAATGTCCATCAGTGATAGACTAGATCAAGAAAATGTGACGCATATACACCATGGAATACTATGCTGCCATAAAAAGATGAGTTCATGTCTTTTGCAGGGACATGGATGAAGCTGGAAACCATCATTCTCAGCAAACTAACAAAAGAACAGAAAACCAAACGCAGCATGTTCTCACTCATAAGTGGGTGTTGAACAATGAGAACACATGGGCACAGGGAGGGGAACATCACACACAGAGGCCTGTTTGGGGGTGGGAGGCTAGGGGAAGGCTAGCATTAGGAGAAATACCTAATGTAGATGATGGGGTGATGGATGCAGCAAACCGCCATGGCACGTATATAACTATGTGATAAGCCTGCACGCTCTGCACATGTACCCCAGAACTTAAAGTATAATTCAAAAAAGGAAGGGAGGAAGGGAGGGAGGGAGGGAAGGAAGGAAGGAGGAAAGAAAGGAAAGGAGGAAGGAAAGAAAGGAGGGAGGGAGAGAAGGAGGGAGGGAGGGAGGGAAAGAGAGAGAGAGAGAGAGACCGACCGACCGACCGACCTGGTTTTGACATCATGTAAGAGCAATATCTGGGAGGTGGGTGCTGCCTAAGTGTTGCGGCAGTGTTATAAAGTTGAGTGCCAGCAATGTATTTGGAAGGTGAGCCCAGGGAATACTGGTAAGAGAGTGGGGAAAGAAGATTGAGAAGTAAAGGAAGACAATAAAAATGTACTTTTAAGCATGTTGATACTGTGGGCAACTGGGGCTCAATCCCAGATAAGAAACTTGGTGAGACACTGTAGGACAGGTTTCAGAGTCATTCCCTCTGAGAGGTGAGGAGCCTGGAGAAGTTATTCATCAGCTCCCCAGGTATCATTGATTTATGGCTGTTTTCAGGGGCATTAACTCTCTGACACTCCTTCCCTGCCCTGCTTTGTGCCTGGGCCTGTCCTCAAAGCCAGATAAAAGCTCTCAGAGAGGTAGTTTTCTAGGCAAGTACCAACTTCTGCTTCAATGGTCATCCATGCCTATATTTTAAAAATGTGTTGGCTGGTAAATTGTTTCCATTTAAGAAAATTTAAGATGGGTTTATATCACTTTTAACCAAATGAATTCTTACTGACATATACAGCAGACATATTACTTACCTATATATAATATAAATAGTGATATATGGTCACTACACATCACTATAAACTTATTGTGGGAAATAACAAGGTAAACAAGATGCAATGCCTATGTTAACAGTAATGATTAACATGATTAATACTAGTTACTGCTTATTAATAATTCTTCTTTGAATTTAGTGATCACCTGCTATATAACAGACCCTATGCTAATAATTTACATGGTTCCCAAACCAGTTACATTTATTACGCCCCTAATTTGAGCCAGAATTTCTAATTGGATTGTTTTGTTTAATCATCATAACCTGTGAGTTAGTTATTGTTATCCTTTTTCTGTTCTCTCTGCAAAGGAAACCAAAGCGTATACAGATTAAGAACTTGCAAGGTCACAAGTAAGTGGCAGAGCTGTGATTCAAACCATCACCACTAGAGATGACAACTGAAGCGGAGAAAAATTAAGCGGTTTGCTCAAGATCACATAACCAGAGATTTTAAGTCATAGGGATGAAGTTGTGGGGTATTGACTACTGGAGAAATATTGGTAGGCAAAATAATACACTCCCCACACCTCACAATGATGTTCTCCTCTCCTCCTTCCCTTCCCATCAACCTCTTCCTCCTCCCTTCCCCCTTTCTGGTCTCTCCTCTCTCCTTTCCTTTCTCCCCTCCTCGTCTCTCCTTTCTTTTCTTTTTATGTTTTTCTTTTGAGATGGAGTCTTTCTCCAGTGCCCTGGCTGGAGTGCAGTGGCATGATCTCGGCTCACTGCGACCTCTGCCTCCTGGATTCAAGCAATTCCACCCCCCGCAACTCAGCCTCTTGAGTAGCTGGAATTACAGGTGCACACCACCATGCCTGGCTAATTTTTGTATTTTTAGTAAAGATGGTGTTTGCCATCTTGGCCAGGCTGGTCTCGAACTCCTGACCTCAAGTGATCTGCCCACCTTGGCCTCGCAAAGCACTGGGATTACAGGTGTGAGCCATCATGCCTGGCCAAATATGCTCATATCTAATCCCAGAAACCTGTGGATTTGTTGTGTTACTTGAGAAGGGACAAAGTAAGGTTGCCGATCAGCTGACTTGAGATGGGGGGTGTTACTCTGTATTAGCAGGGTGGATGCAGTGTATACACAAGTTTCCTTATAAGTGAAAGAGGGAGGCAGGAGAGTCAGCTTTTTTGAAGATTTGAAGATGATACCCTGCCAACTCTGCCAACTCTGCAGATAGAGGAAGAGGCATGGGCCAAGGAATACAGATGGCGTCTATAAACTACAAAAGACAAGGAAACATTTTTCTCCAGGGCCTCCTGAAAGAAAATACTTTCTGACACCTTGTCTTTGTATCACTGAGATCATTTTGAATTTATGACTTCCAGAACTGTAATTATAAATTTGGGTTGTTTCAAGACACGAAGGTTGTGATGATTGGTTACAGCACCAATAGGAAACTAATATATTGAAACTATTACAAGAGGTCTGTCTGCAGAATTAGCCACTCTCAAGGTTCCAGAAAGAACTGTGATGTTGAGATGAGATCACTTAGAAGGGTTCTACATCACCACTCAGATGCTGATGGGCTATTGCCTAAACGTACCATGGAGAAGAAGGAAGATACAGGAAAATTTCCAGTTAGAGGCAGGACTGCTTTAAGATGCTCTTCTATCTGGGTGAAAGCCTATCCCAATAAGCTCTGCCCTATTCTTGGGTGAGGACTTTTCTGGGGCTGTTTTTACTCCTAATAATATAAAAAAAATGCTTTTTGACAAATCACTGGATACATCTTATTTTTCATACGCTTTTGGTGAATCTTAGAATTTTATTTTCCTTAGCCATAGAGTACAATAAAAATAAAAATAAATCTCATATATTCTATTAAAACTTAGCTCCTTTGCTTTTGGAAACTAATATTATTCTTTAGTTTAAGCAGACCAGCAAATAATATAATTATTCTACAAATCTGGAAGAAAATACAAATGATCACTTTTCTTGTTTGAACAAGTTGAACTATCTGTGTATAGGGAGATTAAACTTTTCTTTGAAGAAAACATACATAGAAATTGTGTATGTAATCCATCTATACATTGGTGTATTTTAAAGTATTTGCTTTAATTGGCATATTGACTTGAGTAATTACCTATTTGAGGAAGAGTTTTGAATTGTGATGATTTTGTCATTTCCAAAGTATAAGAATCATTTTTAGTTGTAAGTCATACAATAACAAAATTTTCCCGTAGTGCTGATGGCTTATACTCTTGAAAGCTAATTCAGTTTCTGATGGAAGAGGTTGGTAGGGAGTTAGGTTTGATCTGATGGGACAGCTATATAAAAATCATGGATATATCCAAAGAATTTTTCTGAAAATCAAAGCCATTTTTATTTTATTTTAAAGTCCAGGGTACATATACAGGACATGCAGGTTTGTTACATAAATGTGTATGTCATGGTGGTTTGCAGCACCTATCAACCCATCACCTAGGTATTAAGCCTCACATGTATCAGCTATTTTTCCTGATGCTTTCCCCCTACCCTAACCTCCCCAACAGGCCCCAGTGTGTGCTGTTCCCCTTCTGTTTTCATGCGTTCTCATTGTTCAGCTCCCACTTGTAAGTGAGAATATGTTTGGTTTCTGTTCCTGCATTAGTTTTAGAATAATGGCTTCCAGGTTCATCCATGTCTTTGTAAAGCACATAATCTCATTCCTTTTCATGGCTGCATAGTATTCCATGGTGTATATGTGCCACATTTTCCTTGTCCAGACTATCATTCATGGGCATTTGGGTTGGTTCCAGGTCCTTGCTATCGTAAACAGTGCCACTATGAACATACGTGTGCATGTATCTTTATAATAGAATGATTTCTATTCCTTTGAGTATATACCAGTAATGGGATTGCTGGGTCAAATGGTATTTCCAATTCTAAATCTTTGAGGAATTGCCACAGTGTCTTTTACAATGATTGAACTGATTTACATCCACACCAACAGTGTAAAAGTGTTCCTGTTTCTCCACAACCTTACCAGCATCTGCTGTTTCCTTACTTTTTAATAATTGCCATTTTGTCTGGCATGAGATGGCATCTCATTTGATTTTGCTTTGGATTTCTCTGATGATTAGTGATGTCAAGCTTTTATTCGTATGTTTGTTGGTCACATAAATGTCTTCTTTTGAGAAGTATCTGCTCATGTCCTTTGCCCACTTTTTAATGTTTTTTTTTTTTTTTTCATAAGAGATTTTGTTAAATTTGTTTTAGTTTCCTGTAGATTCTGGATATTAGACCGTTGTCCATTGTCAGATGGATAGATTGCAAAAAATTTTTCCCATTCTGTAGATTGTTCACTCTGAGAATAGTTTCTTTTGCTGTGCAGAAGCTCTTTAGTTTAATTAGATCCCATTTGTCAATTTTTGCTTTTGTTGCAATTGCTTTTGGTGATTTCATAATAAAATCTTTGCCCATGCCTATGTTCTGAATGGTATTACCTAGATTTTATTCTAGGGTTTTTATATTTTTGGGTTTTACATTTAAGCCTTTAATTTTCTTGAGTAAATTTTTGTGTAACGTGTAAGGAAGGGGTCCAGTTTCAATTTTCTACATATGGCTAGCCAGTTCTCCCAGCACCATTTGTTAAATAGGGTATCCTTTCCCCAGTGCTTGGTTCTGTCAGCTTTGTCAAGATCAGATGGTTGTAGATGTGCAGTTTTATTTCTGAGTTCTCCGTTCTGTTCCATTGGTGTACATACCTGTTTTTGTTCCAGTGCTATGCTGTTCTGGTTACTGTAGCCTTTGAAAAGCAAGGTAGTTATTTGGCTGCTTTGTCTTAATATTACAGCCAGGTCTCATCAAGAAAATGGGTACATTTTTACTAAGTAAATAAAGTTTTTCTTTGCTCATGGTGATCAGCACAGAGTGGAATGGGAAGTGAGGACTGGAAAAAGAGACTTCAGGATAGACAATCCATCCAAATTCAACTTGATTGGGCAAACTAATTAAAAATACATGTTTTAAATCTACAGTAAACATTTCTCCAGAAATGAGTTGTCTTGGACTCACCTGCTTCTAAAAGTCCAATATAAACAGTAGTACTTGACCACATTCCTCCTCTACTCATAAGTTAACTGTTAATAACATTCCCCAGAAACAGATTTTCCCCACCCCCTGAATTTTCACATTCCAGGCTATTTCAAGTCAGAATGCAATTGAAATTCAAATGTTATTTTGTTATGAATATTTTTAGATTTTTTGTGTATATTTATTAAATCACAAGACTGCTGTTTTCCTTGATGGGCAGACGACTATTTTGTTGTTTACTGTTTGGTTTTTAGTTTTGGGGATAGCGACATTTTAAATTAAAGCAATTTGGCTTCCTGTACCTCTCATTCCACTGCTATTTCATTTTCTAATAGAAATGTTTGTTTTTAAAGCCTCTAAATGCATACTGATGATGGCTTTTGTGAGCTATTACTTGATGGGGGCAAAAATATTTCAAACTTTGGAGACAGACATCTCATGAAGTGCTGAAAAATTTCATTTGAGAGGCCAAAGCACCTTCAATGGCAAACTATCCCTACATAACTGTAGAAGTTGAAATCTTTTTACAGGTAAGGGATGAAGGGGCTTTGTTTTTGGAGTTTTAAATTTGGAGTTTTAATTATCTACACTGCTGTAGATAAAACATTTTATAGATTGGCCTCCTATGTATTTTCCTAAACATATATAAATAATAGCACCAGTTTTTCTTTCATCTGGTCAGAATGAATGAAAGATAAGTCCCAACAGTGGCAGGAGACAGAAAGACAAGAGCAAGCCAATGCAAAGGAGTAAGATAGTTACAGGTGAGGGGAAAATTGCAGACCAGGGCATATCTCTAAAAATATTTTTGAGGGCCAGGAGAGAAGTCTTAATTTTAGTTTAATTTAGTTTTTTTAAATAAATGTTTCAAATGATGCCAATCATTTAAATTTTTTAAAGTAACATGGAACCTTATCTACACGAACCATAGCTCCTTCATCCTGCAAATCCAGACACTGCTTTTATTTTTGAGATCGAACGCAATAACATATGCAGCATCTCTCTTATTTGCCTCTTCCATAACAAATTCTGTACACCTTTTGTCTCTTCCATAACAAATTCTGCGCACCTTTTTCCTTCAGTGGGTGGACTCGGCAGTGGTGTTTCTACCTAGTTTCCCAAGACACTGGGATAAGTGGCAAAGCCAGACTAGCCAGACGCCCCAGGACTCTTGATAAAATGTCCACAGGTCTCTCTGGAATTCAGCTAGAACTTGTCAAAAACAAAAAGTTACCATAGGTCTCTACTAAACTTCAGACAATTCTAGCGTATTTTGATATTAACTAAGAACCATTAGGGTTTACAAAAACATCCAGCATAGTTTAAGGTAGTGGCTGTGAAAGACCCTCAGGAGGTTCCTGGGAAACACCACTTTAGACTGTCGGAGACCTCTGGCACTCCCATGGAATTTTCCTTCTCCTGGGAACATAAGAGTTTAATAACTATTATTTCCAAGAGTGGCATGTTCAGACATATTTTCCCTTACTAAAAATAGGCTGCATGTCCTCAGTTATGGAGGAGAATGTGATTAATGCCTCCAACTTTCCAGGAAAATGATCTCCTTTGCTTGTAATAGCTCAGTTAAAGAATTGGGAGAGGCTTGGATTCCAGGGGCCTACAAAAGGTAAGTTTTGGGACTGGGTATGTCCATGACATGTGGTTTGTGCCCTGAGGAAAGTAACACAGAGATCTGACTCCTGCAGAGCCTAGTGATGCTCCAGAGGCCTGGATGAATGGTGGGCATGCATTTTGTCATCAGCTGCCCTGTCCCAGTGAGCCACTCCAGCTGTGAGCCAGGGCAGTTGAAGGATCCTAGCCTCAGGCAGTTAGGCAGCAGCCAATGGTCCTGTTTAATAGAGAATTAAGGGAGGTGAAACCATTTGACCACTCTCTCTGATGTTCTGTGATTTTTATCTTATAACAGAATTAAAATACCAGCTATCCTAAGGAATGGACATAGCCCTTAATACCTGAATATAGTCAATAAGCCTGTTTTTCTTTTATTCTTAAAACAAATTATTTTCTCTTAACCAAATGTGAATTAAGGCAAACTGCAAATTTATATGAGTTTAGACCTGACTTCAAATGTCCATAAGCTTCTCATTTGTTGAAATGACTTTAACATTGCCAGGCTGTCTAAAATATGATCACAGCACCCAGGGAGATTTTGTGCAAACCTCATAAATGATTGTGAGACTTTGGCATAGCATTCTTCTTTCTTTTTCTTTTTTTGTGATGTTGCATTCTTTTTTCCTTTTTATATCATTGAAAATAAAAATTGAACCCAAGGGCGATGAGCACAGAAGGGATACATTTCTTTACATCATCATTCTGTGTGTGTGTGTGTGTGTTTGTGTGTAATATGTTTTGACAAAAGCAACCCCAAATACACAATTTAGAGAAACCAGACTTTGTTAAATTTTGTGCTGTGCCTGAAGCAGCAAATATCAATATGTGTAAATTAAAATTAGATGCAGTAATAGAAATTGGCTCATCCAACAGTAACAGAAAGGATTATTCAAGCTTCACTATGTGCTAAATAGCAAATTTTTTCATTTTTCTTTTTTCCATAAATAGGTGTTGTGAATGGTTATAGCTGAACCCACAAAAAAAGCCTTTTTAAAATTCAGCAATGTATTATGATCAGTTTTCCATATCATTGAATACACTTTCATACTGCAATTCTTAAAGATTAGAAAGTATTTTATTATTTCATTTTACTCAGTAAATTCCTTGTTATGTTAGACACTTATATTAGTTTCCATTTTTCACTCACAAATAATGCTTCAGTGATATTCCTGCATTCTTCTCACTTTTCTGGTCATTTCCTTAGGAGAAATTTCTGAATGTAAAGTGACTGGATCACACGTTTTTTCTCTCGCATGCTGTGTGTGCTGCTGGGGCTGTATAACAAAATATTACCCACACCTATGCACCAAAAGCACATGTTTCAAGGAGTATTGAGCAGATATTAAATTTGTCTCTTGTCGTCCATCAGGTTACAGGTCAATTGCTCCCAGAACTCTTACTGGTCAGATACTCTGTATTTTCTATGCTTTAATGGGGGTCCCTCAAACTATCATATTCTTGAATTTTGTGAGGAAGGCAGGGTCACCGCCATTTTCAGGACTTTGGAAATACCTTCAGAATATGGGAATGGGAGAGGTAATGTTTACTAAATATTTTTTGTTTTCTTACATATACTTGGGTTCACAACCTTACTTAAAATATGTACACAACACCTAATAAATTCTTGCTAAATACATAATAAAAAGTATATATATATGTATATGTGTAGGTATATCTGTGGCCTTCTCAATATATATTTGGTGTTCTGTTTATTACTCCACTGTATGTATACCTCTCTGGTATCCAAAACACAGGCTTATATGTAAAACATACGTAACAACTGACTTACTGAAACTTCATTACGCAAATACAAATTCTATATTAAAATGGTATGCGTCAAAATATTATGTTAAAATTCTTGCCTATATTTTTGGAACTCCTAGCTGAATAAAAGGGTATTCAGACCAAAATATTATCTATAGTGCTTTATTTTTCTTCTACAGAAAATAGGAATATTATTTCAAAGAACACTTATAGAATATTATAGTATAAATGCAGTTTTGAGACAATTTTATTGATTATCTGAACCATTTTATGAGGTATGAGCAAATCTCACCTCTAGATTTTCTAGGAGAAAGTTATCAACTTGAATTCACTTCTTCTGATCCTAGGTGCTGAGCTTTGTTACTTCACAATGCTCTGTTGACACTGCTAAGGGCAAGAAATTATTTAAGGTGATAGATTATAGGCTGTTTCACTTTCTTTAGTGTATGATTTCTTACACTTTTGTATATGATTAGGAGAGGCTGTTTGGAAATCTTAAAGGAAAGTGTGTGTTTAGTTGGGGCAAAGTGAAGTAAAGAGAAATGACATGGACAGATAGTCCACTCCGGATATTCCAGGTATCCCACAAGGAGATACACCGAGGGGACAAGGCCAGGCAAACGTTTGTGCTTGTTAGTTACCATGAGGCTTTGTGTCCCTGTATTCCTGTGAACCAGGCTGCACTTTGGCAACAATCCCTTGCGCTTACATTATCCAATGTGAGTGGCCAACCGAGACAGGACACTCCTTTCCCTTCCGCTCTGAGCTCATACTCGCTGGCTTAAGCGTGATATTAAAAGATCAGCTTGATGTCCACACAGGCCCGGTCTAAGCAAGCTGCCCCAGGCCTTCTCAGGAAAGAGCATTGCTGGGTCAAAGCGGACTCTGGCTGGTGTTACTTCCTCAATCTAAGGAAGTAAAGTCCAGAGAAATCAGCTCATGGGAGAGCACAGGCATACCTCATTTTATTGCATGTTGCTTTATAGTACTTCACAGATAATAGTGTTTTTTTTTTTTTACAAATTGAAGGTTTGTGGCAACCCATGGAGCAAGTCTCTTGGAAGCATTTTTCCAACAGCATGAGCTCACTATTTCTGTGTCGTATATTGGTAATTCCCACAATATTTCAGGGTTTTTTTATTGTCATTATATTTATCATGGTGATGTGTGATTGGTGATCTTTGATGTCACTATTGTAATGGTTTTGGGGTACCACCACCCATGCCCAAATAAGACAATGACCTTAATTGGTAAATGTGTGTGTGTTCTCACTGTTCTACTGATCATCCATTCTCCCATCTCTCACCCTCTTCTTGGGCCTCTCTATTCTTGAAACACAACAATATGGAAATTAGGCCAATTAATAACCTCAAAAAGACCCCTAAGCATCCAAGTGAAAGGAAGAGGTTCACGTCTATCACTTTAAGTCAAAAGCTAGAAAGGGTTAAGCTTAGTGAGGAAGGCATGTTGAAAGCTGAGAAAGGCTGAAAACTAGGCCTCTTGCACCCAACGGCCAAGTTGTGAATGCAAAGCATAAGTACTTAAAGGAAATGAAAAGCACTAATTCAGTGAATACACAAATGATGAGAAAGTGAAGCAGCTTTATTGCTGATATGGAGACAATTTTAGTGGTCTGGATAGAAGATCCAACCAGCCAGATCATTCCCTTAAGCCTGAGCAAGGCTCTAACTCTTCGATTCTGTGAAGGCTGAAAAAGGTAAGGAAGCTGCAGAAGTCTGATGCTAGCAGAGGTTGCTCCATGAGGTCTGAGGAAAGAAGCTATCTCTATAACATGAGTGCAAGGTGAAGCAGTAAGTGATGATCAACGAGCTGCAGCAAGTTATCCAGAAGATCAAGCTAAGGTCATTGATGAAAGTGGCGACACAAAACAACAGATTTTAATTGCAGGGGGAACAATCTTACGTTGAAAGATGTCATCCAGGACTTTCATAGCAAGAGAGGAGAAGTCAATGCTGGCTTCAAAGCTTCAAAAGACAGGCTAACTCTCTTATTAGAAGCTAATGAAGTTGGTGACTTTAAGTCATCATCAGTGGTGATGTCCCTTTATTTTTTTTTATTGCATCTATTTGATTCTTCTCTCTTTTATTATTTATTAATCTGGCTAGTGGTCTATTTTGTTAATCTTTAAAAAGAATCAGCTCCTGGATTTGATTTTTTTGAAGGGTTTTTTGCGTCTCTCTCTCCTTCAGTTCTGCTCTGATCTTAGTTACTGATTTTTCTATATTGCAAATCACTGGATTCAATTATTAATTTAAGTGGGATTTTATGGAATCTAAGACTATTTAAGAATCATTAAGGTTGTTTACATATAGGAATATTTCATCTGCAAATAGGGATAATTTGACTTCTTTTTCAGTTTAGATACCTTTTATTTCTTTTTCTTTTCTCATTGCTCTTGCTAGGACTTATAGAACTATGTTGAATAGAAGTGGCAAGAGTGAGCATTCTGCCTTGTACTGTATCTTATTGGAAATGCTTTCAGTTTCCCCCTATTGTTATAGTGTTAGCTGTGTGTTTTTCATAGATGACCTTTATTCTGTTGAGGTGTTTTCCTTCTATACCTAAACTGTTGAGAGTTTTTATCAAGAAAAGATGTTAGATTCTGTCAAATGTTTTTTCTGCATCAATTAAAGAGGATCACATATTTTTTATCTTGCATTCTGATAATATGATGTGTTACATTGATTAATTTGCATATGTTAAAACAGGCTTGCACACCAGGGATAAATCCCATTTGGTCATGATGTATAATCTTTTTGATGTATTGTTGGATTAGGTTTGTTAATTTTTTTTTAGCATTTTTGCATCAATATTCATTACAGAAATTAGCCTGTTGTTTTCTTTTCTTGAAATGTCTTTGGCTTTGTATCAAGGTGATACTGGCCTTATAAGATGTGTTTGGAAGTATTATCTCTATTTCTATTCTTTGGAAGAGTTTTAGAAGTATTGGTATTAATTCTTTGGTAGAATTTAACTGTGAAGCTATCTGGTTCTGGGCTTTTATTTTTTGAAAGGCTTTGATTACTTCTTCAATCTTTTGTTTGCTACATTTCTTTCCAGGATTTCTTTTTCTTCCTGACTGAATCTTCCTCATTATTTACAATCTAACAGATTTACAATTGTGGTAGGTTGTTTTTTTCCAGGAATTTATCTGTTTCCTTTAAGTTATCCTATTTGTTGGCATAAAATTTTCATGAGAGTCTCTTATGATCCTTTTTATTTCTGAGGCATCTGCTGTAATTTTCTCACTTTCATTTTTGTATTTGTATCTCTTTCAAATTCTGGTCTTGTTGAGCTCCTGTGTGTTGAGGTGGTTACTCAGGACAAGAAGACAAACTGAAAGTAATGATAAACTTTTTAGTCAGTTTCTATGATAGAGTAAGCAAGAGACAGGATGATAGGTGCTGTCTCCTCAATGTTTCATTTCCCCCTGCGGAACAGTATTGGGTGAGGTTCAGCAGTGTAGACAAGGGGATTGTTTCACTGCCAAGGGGCTGTGAACAAAAGGATCCTCTCATTTTATGGATTCAGGAGGCTGTGGGGAGACAGACGGGTAAGGGCTAGGAGTGGAAGTGTTAAGTCACAGTGAAGAAACATGTCTTAGTCAAGGCCTTGCAGTGAGGAGGTCTTGGCAGAGTTGCCCAAAACGTACCTCAGCTGAGGACCCCCATAAATAAGCCTTCAAATGCAGGCGCCTAGGCTAGACATGAAAATAGGTAAATGAGCATGTTTGGCCCAGGGGTGCCTGAGTCCTTTCCTGCAACCCCCTCCAGAGACTGCAATGCCCTGGCTGTGTACCAAGACTGGTGTGGGAGGACAGCTTCCCCTTATGAGGCCTGCCAGGCAAAGCCTTGTAATTGCCTGTGGTCAGGCTTGAATGGCCACATATAGAACTTTGGCCTGGAGCTAGACTCCTCAGATTAGTCCCACCAGCTCAGCTGAAGTTAAGGGCTCGGTTTTTTTCTCATTATCCCTGTAGCCTCTTCATTTCTGGCAGGCCCTGTCCTCAGCCAGACACCTCTGCATTTGCCCCAGGGGTGAGCTGCCAGAGAGCTCTGCTGACCTATGAAGGGCTCATTCTTCTTGTGAATTCATTCATCAGGGCTTCCTTGTGTCCACGGCTCAATGGCTCTACAGAAAACTAGGGTTTTTAGTTTATCCGCTTTATCTGTGTTATTGGCGCAAGACCCAAGAAGTTTTGCATCCTGAAGTCGCAGTATTAAGTGCCTTACATGCACTGTGTTCTAGGGAGCCACTGGCGGCCTTCCAGTTCCACTCTCCACTATTCTGCCCTCTGCTCTGAGTCTCACATACTGAACGTGGTGGCTGCATCAATAGGCAGACTTGCCCTTTGCGTCTGTTTTGATTTGGTGAATGGGAAATACTGGCAGTAGATCAGATGAAGAGAAGAGAGGGATTTTAGAGCATTGCATTCCTCAGGTTTACCTCTGCTGGGTCATCAAAGGACAGTTGCTTGCTTCTGTTAAAGTACTTGTCAGTGTCCTCTCCCACAACTACAACTCAATATTTTCTCTGGGTTCGGGTATCTATTCTCTTCTTTGCCTTTTCGAGCCTACAGTGGTAATGACTTTTATTTTTCCAATATTGGGGTATTTCATCATTTCTTATGACTACCCTCATTCCAGTCTGTAAATAGTTCCTTTATTAAATGATCCTCAATTACCCCATTTGAATGTGTGATTTTCCATTGTGATTCTGATATATTTTTATTCATTGCAATCACACTTCATGTGCTAAGTATGGTCATCGTCCTCATTTTACTGATGTGGAAAATTGAGAGCTAATAAATTGCCCAAGGTTACCCAGTTAGTAAGTAACAGGACTGTAGTTCAAGCTTAGGTCTATTTAACATAAGAGAGATCACCTTTAGCCTGCTCACTCTAACTGTAATGTACAAGGAACATTTGAGGGTTGTGTTTTAGAGACAGGAAGACAATTACAATGATCTAGGTGAAAAATGAGCACCTTGATATGTCAGTGATGGTGTGAATGGAAATCATGTAATGATTTGAGTGCTTTTATGAAGAATAAAATGACCAGGTGGTCAACTTGAGTAGATATGTAAAAGTTGGCCACCCACTCTTTTTTATTCTTCATAAAAGCACTCAAATCATTTTATATATAATGTGTATATATACACACATATACAGAAAACTTGACGGGAGAGGTTGGGTGACTTGTGTGAAGAAATGTAAGAAGTCAAGGGTGACGTCAGGTTGTCAGCTTACTACCACCTTATTTACACTTGGTTCTCCTGTAAATAGTAATAATAACAATGGCTGATGATATTGCTCCAAAAGAGGAGCCAAAAGGGGCTTCAGAATGAGCACTTTTAATTGGTTTACAGGATTGCCTATAGCACAATAACAGAGGCAGGCATCTTAGTCCTAACAGATCTTCCTTTCTCTCCCAAGCTGGTAGACAGATACCGGCTCTTGCCAGACTGCTATCATCAACAGATTGAGTTGACAAGTTTGTAATGAAGGAAAACTTGGAGGGATGAAGTGTAAGGAGTGCCCTCATCATTTCTGATCTCTGGGCATATGGCTAGGAATAGGAGGAGAGAAAACATTGTGCCTACTGACATTTGCCAGTCCTACAATGAATTTTGAATGAAAAATACATTGTTCCCTTTTTTTGAGATGTCCGTTAATTCTCACCACTTTAATATAAAAAAAATTGTTTTTTCCCTTTCTACAATAAGCATGCCCTCATTATTAGAAGTATTAAATCGTTGAGAGACACTGAAGTCAGCTAAGTCCTTTTAGCTAAGTACAGGAACGGCGCTAACCAAACTGCTCTGGGTGAAGTTCATTACTTAATCAGCCACCTTCCAAAAGCAAAGTATCCTTTTCTAGTTTCTTATACATTATTTCCAACCTGTAGTTTTTGAGTGGTTTAACTTATCAACAAAGGCCTGATGATACTTTAGTGGAACTACTTCCTAGAAGAGAAGGCTGAGTTTAAGAAGAGAGTCCTTAAAGCACAGATCAACACTTTCTTGGCTAAATGTTCCGAGCACATTTGTGGAAGTGCAGAGCTGTCTACTTTGGGCATTTAAATGGGCTACAGAGGCCTGGGTCCCTTACATCTTTGGAGGCTCTTAGTTTATTAAAAAAGTTTTGAATGCTGAAATAGAGTTATAATAGGTGAAGTATAGCATGAATACACTTAACAAATTAATACTTAGAAAAAATATAATGGAATATAACTGCTATTTAAAAGATAACATTCATAGAAATCATTGTTCCATGTAATGGAGCTGGAAAATCAGTTAATGGAACAGAAGCTTAAAACGATACAACATCTTTCAGTGTCATCAGTCTACCTCATTTGCAGATCTACATTTGAGCCCCTTCACAAACATGGGCCTTGAATAAATAGCCCTTCAGGTCTCCACTAAAATAGGGGTAGTCCCAACTCCTTTAGCCCAAGAAAGCACTGCAGAAATAGATGTTGGAGGCAATGGATATCCTCAATACCTGGCTTACGCATTCTAGGCATGTAGCAAAATTTCACGCATACCCCATTAATATGTGTAAAGATTAGGTATCAAAAAAATAGACCTTAGACTTCATTTTAGGAAATGATTGTTTGAGACACTCCTGCCTGCTTCCACCAAGCCTCCTTCTAGGTGACATTCTTGATGGTCTATTTCGAGGGCTTATGACTTAGGAAGCTATATATCTTGGTTCCTTGTAAGAATGACCCAAAATACTTATTCTTCATAGGAATGTCCTTTGACAAAAATACAGTGCAATATAACTGCTATTTTATTTTCATTTTATTTATTTATTTTGAGATAGGGCCTCCCTCTGTCACCCTGGATGGAGTGCCTGGTGCAATACTGGCTCACTGCAACCTCCACCTCCTGGGTTCAAGTGACCCCTTACCTCAGCATCCCAGGTAGCTAGGACCACAGGCATGTACCACCATGCCCAGCTAATTTTTGTATTTTTTGGTAGAGATAGGATTTCACCATGTTACGTAGGCGTGTCTTGAACTCCAGGGCTCAAGTGATCCGCCCACCTTGACCTCCCAAAATGCTGCAATTACAGGCATGAGCCACCTCACCCGACCAATAACTGCAATTTTAAAGATAACTATGCTATTTAGCACAATCCTTGTTGAAGAATCTCTGCAACAGTGTAAACTGGTCCATCTCCAAGAGTGCCAGACCTGGGGATTTGGTCACATGGATTTGGGTTCAAGCTCTTCCCAATCAAGACTAGTTAAGTGACACTGAGAAATTACTAACCCTCTGAGCCTTGATCTCAACTGTAGAATGGGGATAATAATAGTCCTTGTCTCACAGGGTGGTCTGAAGATTGAACGGGTTGCTGCAAAGAGAGCACTCATGTGCTGCCCGGTAACTACTGGGCACTCAGGTGTTCCTCATCATCACTGTTCCTCTTTTCCCAAATTCACACTAAAAATTTCACAAACAGAGCTTTAGGTAGAAGGTAAAAAGTTCAATCCTCTTTTTTTTTTTTTTAAAGACTTTTTGCTATTTTTAGATGTTTCAGATTTTTACTTACTTTAAAGAAGTTTAGAGGCATTAATTACTATGATGGGCTCTGAAATGGGTAATAGCACTGATGTAGTGCCAAGGCTTGGCCTCCAGATGTCAGTATAAACTCAACTGATTGAGGCAGATATTATTTAAACCAGTTGCATGGTTAAAAGCTCCTCTCTGCCTACCTGTTAAATAACATTGCAGGCCGGGCGCGGTGGCTCACGCCTGTAATCCCAGCACTTTAGGAGGCCGAGGTGGGTGGATCACGAGGTCAAGAGATCGAGACCATCCTGGTCAACACGGTGAAACCCCGTCTCTACTAAAGCTACAAAAAATTAGCTGGGCATGGTGGCGCGTGCCTGTAATCCCAGCTGCTCAGGAGGCTGAGGCAGGACAATTGCCTGAACCCAGGAGGCGGAGGTTGCGGTGAGCCGAGATCGCGTCATTGCACTCCAGCCTGGGTAACAAGAGCGAGACTCT
Organism: Sapajus apella; assembly: GCF_009761245.1. Classification (NCBI taxonomy): domain Eukaryota; kingdom Metazoa; phylum Chordata; class Mammalia; order Primates; family Cebidae; genus Sapajus; species Sapajus apella. The sequence goes on along the minus strand of NW_022437014.1, from coordinate 9,219,061 downwards.
GTCTCAAAAAAAACACAAAAAACAAAAAACAAAAAAAACATTGCAAATGCACAATCATTCTTTGATTTTAAAAAGGTAATAAATAGGTAACTTTTAATCTAACTACTACTTTGGAAGACACTGTATCATAAAGCTGGTATGGAAAATATGCAACAAGTATATGGATCTGGAAATACCACTTCAAAAAAATTGGACATCGTTACCACCAATAAAAACATGGAAAGAGTGTTAAATGTAACAGTTGCTCTTGGAATAAAATTATTGTTTACATAATTATGACATCTGTCTTATAAGTCCTCAAAAATTATTCAAAAGAATTGGAGGCCACATTTGATATTCCTTACATTCTATAGCTGTGGAATACATATTTAGAGCCATTTCCATTAGAAAGTGGGATTAAAAATAGGTCCATGTCTATGAAAACCATGTGAAAGTAAATTGTTCCAGAAAGTGTCCCAGATTTATTATGGGTGTTGCTACAGAAACCTCAAGAAGTTTGCTCTTAAAGAGCATCATTTATTATTTTACTTGTTCAATAAACATTTACTGAGCGTATTTTACATTTCAAGTAAGTTTTACCTATTGAGACTGCAGCAGTAAACAAAGTGGACAAAATCCCTGCCTGAATGGTATTTATGGTTTAGGGAAAAGAGACAGAGAGTAAACACAATAGATAAATGAATAAACAAAATAGTATAGAAGAAGTGCTACAGATCAAAAGTGGAAAAGAAGTCAAACGTGAAATACAGTAGTTAATGCAGGACCAGTTGAACAAATGACCTGTAAGGAAACACCTGAAGCAAGTGAAGGAGCAAGCCAGAGGTATATCCATGAGAAGAGCACTCCAGGTAGAGGGACCGGAAACGGCAAAGTCAAGGGACAGCAAAAAGGCTTGTGTGGCTGGAGCAGACTAGACGGGGCTCCTTCCAGGATTTTAGAGTCATGGCATGATCTGACTTTATTGAAATCCATCTGGTAGCTCTGCTAAGAATAAGTGGCAAGTGTGGAACAGGGCCAAACAGGAAAACCAGTCAGGGGGCAACTGCAATACTCTAAGGCAGAGACTGGTGGTTTGGAGGAAGATTTTAGGTAGAGCATCTAAAGATGGTTGTTCACGTGAAGGTATCTGGATGCCTCTGCAGCCTGGAAAAGTCTGTTAGTTTAAGGATGAAGCTCTCTTAAAGTCCACTCTTAAAAACAAACAAAAAAAACCCCACCCATAATCCTTTTATACTAATGAATTACATCTTGAAAGCATATTATAGAAGTTAAGAGGAAAAAAAGTCTTATTTTATAATAGTGCAAAAAGAGTCAGAAAAAAAATCAACATGACAAATCCATAAAACTCATAAATACATAATGAGTACATGACAAATACATAAAACTAATATTTATGGGTGACAAGATGCAAAGTTTCTTCTGATCTTAGCAAAAATATGGAAACCAGATTTCTACCTTAAAATAAGAAAATTTCTATCTTAAAGAAAATTCAATTTTCTCTGGAATCCTAATCATTTTTTTCTTACACCAAACTTTTCTCAGAAACACCAATTCAGTTTTTAAAGAATCAATAGACTATGTTTTAGAGCAGCTTTAGGTTTACAGAAAAATGAGTTTAAAAGATAGCATTCCCATACACTCCTTCTCTCCTGCCCCACCTTCAACTAATGCAGCCCTTAGACTACACTAATGCAAGATTTTAATAACTAATTGATACATTATGATCAACTGAAGTCCATAGTTTACATGAAGGGTCACTCTTTGTATTGTACGGCCCTATGGGTTTTAATAAGGGCCTGACATCATGTATCCAACACTGCAATATCATACAGAATAGTTTCACTGCTCTAAAAATCTCCTGTGCTCCACCCGGCCATCTTCATTCCCCAGAACCTCTGGCAACCACTGATTTTTTTCTATCTCTGTAGTTTTGCCTTTTTCAGAATGTCATATAGTTGGATCATATAGTATGTAGCCTTTTCAAATTGGCTTCTTTTATTTAGTGATATATATTTAAGGGTCTTCTATGTCCTTTTGTGTCTTGATGGCTTATTTTTTTAATCAATTGTTTTAGTCGGAAGTGTCTGTGTGTCCCTCGCTTTGTGCTTTTATAAAGAAGAGTTTCATCTATCCTGTATTAACATCTTTGTATGCAGAACTCTAAACTTCATATGTACCCTTCCCACAGGCTAGCAGGCATTGTTGATGATGGTGACAAATAATATCCTCATGAAAATGAGGTATATTTGTTCTGGTAAGGTATTCCAATGAGGAGACTACAAAATATCATGTAAAGGCCCACTGGCCTTTGTCATATAATATCATGTAAAGGTGTCATTGGCACCTGATCCAAGTCATCTCTGACTTGGGTCCCATTTTATGACCCACGTTTGAAATTTTCCATTTGCTGTACTTCAGGAAAAAGAATCGGTTGTTCTCTCTACCCCAGCTCCATGTGACGTCAAAGAAAGCGCATAGATACCATGGTAGAATAGTAAAATCAGTTACATTGTGTATTACTAGGATTATGTAAGAGTTTTCATCTAAATTCATCATTTTTTTGATGAATTTAGGTTCAAAAAGCTTTCAGATATTGAAGTATTTATGGGTTAAATGAGATGATGTCTGAAATTTTTTCAGTACTCTAGAAAAAAACTATGTGTGAGTGGAGAGGAAGAGAGATGAACCAAGATTAAGAAGGTGATGATAACTCTTGAAGCTGGGTGATAAGTCCAAGGGGAATTCATTACATTATTCTCCTCACTTTTATGTGTATTTTGAATATTTCAATACTAAAAAGTTTTTAAAATTTAAAACAGGCTCTTAAAAAAAAAAAAAAACAGGAGAAGCTTCCAGAGTATTAATAGTTAATAGTTGTTAGTATACAAAACTGTCTTCATTTTTTTGCCAAGAAAGATGTGCCTTGGGGAATAATCTAATAAAGTTAAGGTATAGGGGATTTTAAGCATAGTTTCAAGATGGAAACTAGGCTAGGTGCAGTGGCTTTCATCTGTAATCCCAGCACTTTGGGAGGCCGAGGTGGGCAGATCGCCTGGGGTCAGGAGTTCGAGACCAGCCTGGCCAACAGGGTGAAACCCCATTTCTACTAAAAACACAAAGATTAACTGGTGTGGTGGCTCATGCCTGTAATCCCAGCTACTCGGGAGACTAAGGCAAGAGAATCGCTTGAACTCAGGAGGTGGAGGTTGCAGTGAGCTGAGATTGTGTCACTGCTCTCCACCCTGGGTGGCAGAGTGAGACTCCATCTCAAAAAAAAAAAAAAAAGATGAAAACTAAAGAGGAAACTGAGATCAAACACACAGTGGTTGGCTTTTTCAGTGACTAAAAGAATTGTAAGGCAAAGTCTTATCAGGATCCAGGATAGTAACAAAAACAGTGTATTAGTCCATTCTCACCCTGCTATAAAGACATGCCTGAGACTGGGTAATTCATTTAAAAAATTGTAATTGGCTCATGGTTCTGCAGGCTGTACAGGCTTCTGCTGTTGGGGAGGCTTCAGAAAATGTGCAGTAATGGTGACAGGCAAAGGGAAAGCAGGTATATCTTCACATGGCCTGCAGGAGAGAGAGGAAGGGGGTGTGCTGCACACTTTTAAATGAGCAGATCTCAGGAGAACTCTATGACAAGACAGCACTAGGGGGATGGCGCTAAACCATTATAAACCATCCCCATGATTGAATCACCTCCAACCAGGCCCCTCCGCCAACACTGGGGATTACAATTTGACATGAGATTTGGGTGGGGACACAGAGCTAAACCATATTAAACAGTAATTATAGAGAAAATACTTTATGATTACTATGTGTCAGGTACTGTGATAAACACTTTGTATGTTACTTCACACCAATTCTCTGAGGTACTGTTATTTTACTTATTTTATAGATGAGCAGTGACCTAGAGAGGTTAAATACCTTGTCTAAGGCCACCCTCTCTAAGTAATAGAGCCATATCTGGAACAAAGACAATCAGCTTCCAGAGCCTGAATTAGCTACTAGACTGTGATTTGTCTTAAAGAAAGGTGAACTTTGGTTAAGTGAGCTGGAAATGCCCGGGAAAGTCTTAGCTGTCTATAAATCTGGGTCAAGTTAAAGTACAGCACATGATTGTGTGCATTAGTGTGTTGTACACACTGGTGAGAGAGGAGGGCCATGACTAGGATGAGAGGAATGAGGCACTCACCTTGGGTGCAAAATATAAGGAGGCATGTATCAAGTAACTCAGTGATTAAGATAGACACTATTTCAATGCAATATCTAATACATTAATGCAAACAAATTTATTATGAATAAAGTATCAACATTTAAATACAGGGTTAGTAATAGTGCCATTCCAAGCCCTACTGAAGTCTGAAGCAATAGGAAAAATCTGTCATGTTTATCCTGCTTTTATTTAAAATTTTTATATTTTGTTAATCCTGGATATTTTCACATAGTTTTTTAAATTTTAAAAACATTTCACTAAAACATGATGTATCTTGATTACAGAGGTTTTTGGTGCCCCTTTACATTTTGTCCTCATGATGGGTAAGACACTAGTGCTAGCCTGTAAAACAGTTTATGATTTCTAAGAAGTCCTTGAGGTTTCCCTTTTCTACCCCCAAATTATTCCAATGAATCCTAGGATTTGCTCAATCCAAAGGAACTAGCGTGGCTCAAATACCTTTCAAGGAGAGAAGTCACTGGAAGATCTGATCAGTACAACAGCAAGCCACTTTTTGGGTGGCTGCTATTTCAATTGCTCCATTAATAGTGTTGAAATTCACAATCCAAAGCCTTCTGCTGCTGCAATGAATCAGAAAATCAGTGCTCCTCAACTGCTAATGTGCATACAAATCACCAGGGAATCTTAAGATTGAGTAAGACTGATGTCTGCCTGAGATTATGAATTTCTCACAAGCTCCCAGGTGATGTCGATGCTGCTGATGTGAAGACCACACTTGAGTCACAACATTCACCTGTGAAGTTTGTTAAACATCTGGATTCCTGGAAATGAGACTGCTAGAGACTTTGATACAGTGCATCTAGTATAGGCTCCAGAAATCTGCATTTTTAAGAAGCACTCCAGGTAAATTGATGCAGCTGCTCTGTAGATCACACTTGATACACTTCATTCTAGCTTGCTGGCCCTCTCCTCAGTGCTGTCTATTCTGATCTGGAGTCCTTGGCTCTCTTGGAACCTTTCCGAGTTTCTGTCTCTAGTGCTAACATTCACTATCAGAGTCTGTGGACAAGAACCACCAAGAACTGCTATTCATCTAAGTGAAGGCAAGGATGGAAAAAAGGATAGCAGAGAGGGGAAGAAGGGCTATGTAGGGAGGGAGGAGTTTCCAGCCTAGATGATGAGACTGTAGATCAACAATTGTCCCTTTGAGGTTTGCCCCAGAACATCTTCTTGTCCGATGTGTCTGTTGATTCTGAGTTTTAAAAGCACTTTCTATCATTTAAGAATTCAATAAAATTGGGAATTTGTTGATGACACTCATTCTTGGTTTTTAAACTAGTACTGAATTTATTGATCAATTATGGGATGGCATATCCTTCTAACAAAAATATCACAGACCTGGCAAGATTTACAAGAGCTGGAAATTTTAACAAGCAAAGGGAACAACTTACACAAATATTTGAAAAGTGTAAGAAGAAACTTTAGATGTACAAGCCAGTTAAGAAATTAACTTCATGATATGATATGGTCCTATGGATCTGTGTCTCTATTTACATCTCCTGGTGGGAGGTGATTGGATCATGAGGGTGGTTGCTCATAAATAATTTAGTGCCATCTCCTTGGTACTATTCTCGTGTTAGTGAGTGAGTTCTTGTGAGATCCAGTCATTTAAAAATGTATGGTCCCGAGAGATACGTCCAAGATGGCCATTTAGGAAGAGCTCAGGATTGCAGCTCCCAGTGAAAGTGCAGAGGGTGAGTGGATGTCACATTTCCAGATTTTTATTGCCCACAGACCAAGAGATTCCCAGACGGAGGAGCCCCACAGGTCGCCAGCCAGCGTGGCTGTACTGGCCGGCATGACTGCTTTGCCAGTGCCCTGGCGCGGTGGTTCTCCATACAAAATACACTGGTCCAGGTGCCCTTTTAGCTGGCGATTGGAGCCCCAGGAAGGCACAGTCACCCATTCATCTGATTTAAAAGGGGACTGAAACAGGGAGCCAGGCCAGGAGATTCCCAAGCAAAAAAAGCCCCACGAATCTCAGCGCCACTGTTTCAGCCGGTGCAGTGAGTCGCCACAGGGGAAATCACACAGATCCTGGTGCCTTTTGAACAGGCAACTGGAACATCTGTTCCACTGGGAGAGTCAGCCGTTCAACTGGAAAAAAAAAAAAAAGGCTCAGATGCAGGGAGCCAGGTGATGACCAGGCTCGGCTGGTCCCACCCCACACACACAAAAAAAGAAAACAGCAAATGGAAATGCTCTGGGTTGAGAGTTTCACAGCAAGCACAGCTGAACCCAGGATGGTCCAGCTTTGTGGGTGAGGGGTGTCCGCCATTACCGAGGCACTCCAACACTACAGAGGTAGTCTGCCATTGCTGAGGCAGCCCGCCGTTGCCGAGGCAACCTGCCATTACAGAGGTGGGCCACCATTGCTGAGGCAGTTCTAACTATACCTATATAAACAGGACTGCAGGGAAGTTCACACGGCAGCTGGGTGGAGCACACAGCAGCTCAGTAAAGCCTCTGCTGGCAGACATTGACTAGGCTGCCTCCTTGCTGGGCACGGCAGCCCTGAAAAAAAAGGCAGCAGCACAACGGAAACCCATAAATAAAGCCCTAACTCCCTGGGACAGAGCACCTGGGGATAAAAAGGGGTTTATGAGTTCTGCAGCAGACCCAAACGTACCTGCCCAGCAGCTCTGAATGAACAACGGAGCTCACAGCTCAACACTTGAGCTCCTATAAACGTCAGACTGTCTCCTCAAGCAGCTCCCTGACCCCGTATATCCAAAGAGTCACCTCATAAAGGAGAGATCAGACTGACATCTGGCGGGTATCATTCTGGGACGAAGATACCAGAAGAAGAAACTGGTAGCAACCCTTAGTGTTCTGCAGCTGCTGCAGGTGATCCCCAGGCAAGCAGGGCCTGGAGTGGACCTCAGCAATCCTACAGCAGAGGGGCCAGACTCCTAGAAGGAAAACTAAGATACAGAAATAACTTCATTGTCAACAAACAGAACATCCACTCAGAGACCCAATCTGAAAGACAGCAACTACAAAGATGACAGGTGGATAAATCCACAAAGATGGGAAGAAACCAGCACAAAAAGGATGAAAACACCTGAAACCAGAACACCTCTCCTCTTACAAGGGGTCACAACTCCTCACCAGCAAGGGAACAAGACTGGGTGGAGAATGAGTGTGATGAAATGACAGAATCAGGCTTCAGAAGGTAGGTAATAAGAAACTTCTGTGAGCTAAAAGAACATGTTCTAGCCCAATGCAAAGAAACTATGAACCTTGAAAAAAGATTTGACGAAATGCTAACGAGAATGGACAACTTACAGAGGAATATAAGTGAATTGATGGAACTGAAAAACACAAAACAAGAACTTCACGAAGCATGCACAAGTTTCAATAGCCGAATTGACCAAGCAGAAGAAAGGATATCAGAGGTCGAAGATCAACTCAATGAAATAAAACGAGAAGGCAAGATTAGATAAAAAGGGGTAAAAAGGAATGAACAAAGTCTCCAAGAAATGTGGGGCTATGTGAAAAGACCTAATCTACATCTGATAGGTGTACCTGAATGTGATGAAGAGAATGAACCCAAGCTGGAAAATACTCTTCAGGATATTATCCAGGAAAACTTCCCCAACCTAGCAAGGCAGGCCAATATTTAAGTCCAGGAAATACAGAGAACACCACAAAGATATTCCTCAAGAAGAGCAACCCCAAGGCACATAATCGTCAGATTCACCAGGGTTGAAATGAAGGAGAAAATGCTAAGGGCAGTCAGAGAGAAAGGTCGGGTTACTCACAAATGGAAGCCCATCAGACTCACAGCAGATCTCTCAGCAGAAACCCTACACAGAAGAGAGAGGGGGCCAATATTCAACATCCTTAAAGAAAAGAACTTTCAACCCAGAATCTCCTATCCAGCCAAACTAAGCTTCATAGGTGAAGGAAAAATAAAATCCTTTGTGAACAATCAAGTACTCAGAGATTTCATCACCACCAGGCTTGCTTTACAAGAGCTCATGAAAGAGGCTCTACACATAGAAAGGAACAACCAGTACCAGCCACTCCAAAAATATACCAAAGGGTGAAGAGAATCAACACAATGAAGAATCTGCATCAACTAATGGGCAAAACAGCCAGCTAGCAACAAAATGGTAGTATCAAATTCACACATAATAATATTAACCCTAAATGTAAATGGACTAAATGGCCCAATCAAAAGACACAGACTGGCAAACTGGATAAAAAGCCAAAACCCATTGGTGTGCTGTATCCAGGAAACCCATCTCACATGCAAGGATACACAAAGGCTCAAAATAAAGGGATGGAGGAAGATTTAGAAAGCAAATGGAGAGGAAAAAAAGCAGGAGTTGCAATTCTCGTCTCTGATAAAATAGACTTTAAACCAACAAACATCAAAAGAGACAAAAAAGGACATTACATAATGGTAAAAGGATCAATGCAACAAGAAGAGCTAACGATCCTAAATATATACACACTCAATACAGGAGCACCCAGATACATAAGGCAAGTTCCTAATGACTTACAAAGAGACTTAGACTCCCACACAATAGTAGTGAGAGACGTTAACACTCCATTGTCAATATTAGACAGGTCAACAAGACAGAAAATTAACAAGGATATCCAGGACTTGAACTCAGACCTGGACCAAGCAAACTTAATAGACATTTACAGAACTCTCCACCCCAAATCCACATCACACATACTCTAAAATTGACCACATAATTGGAAGTAAATCAGTCCTCAGCAAATGCAAAAGAACGGATATCATAACAAAGTCTCTCAGACCACAGTGCAATCAAGTTAGAACTCAGAATTCAGAAACTAACTCAGAACCACACAGCTTCATGGAAACTGAACAACTTGCTTTTGAATGTTGACTGAATAAACAATGAAATGAAGGCAGAAATAAAGATGTTCTTCGAAACCAACGAGAATGAAGACACAACATACCAGAATCTCAGGGACACATTTAAAGCAGTCTCTAGAGGAAAATATACAGCAATAACTGCCCACATGAGAAGCAAGGAGAGATCGAAAATTGACACCCTATCATCAAAATTGAAAGAGCTAGAGGAGCAACATCAAAAAAACTGAAAACCTAGCAGAAGATAAGAAATAACTAAGATCAGAGCAGAAATGAAGGAGATAGAGACACAAAAAACCCTTCAAAAAATCAATAAATCCAGCAGCTGGTTTTTCGAAAAGATCAACAAAATAGACCACTAGCCAGATTAATAAAAAAGAAAAGAGAATAACCAAATTGATGGAATAAAAAACGATAAAGGGGATATCACCACAGATTCCACAGAAATTCAAACCATCATCAGAGATTATTACAAAGAACTCTATGCACATAAACTAGTAAACCTGGAAGAAATGGGTAAATTCCTGGACACTTGCATCCTCCCAAGCCTCAACCAGGAAGAAGTTGAAACCCTGAATAGAACAATAACAAGGTCTGAAGTTGAGGCAGCAATTAACAGCCTACCACCCAAAAAAAGCCCAGGTCCAGACGGGTTCACAGCCGAATTCTACCAGACATACAAAGAGGAGCTGGTACCATTCCTTCTGAAACTATTCCTAATAATCCAAAAAGAGGGAATCCTTCCCAAATCATTTTATGAGACCAACATCATTCTGATACCAAAACCGGGCAGAGACTGAACAAGAAAAGAAAGCTTCAGGCCAATATCCATAATGAACATAGATGCAAAAATCTTCAATAAAATACTGGCAAGCCGATTGCAACAGCACATCGAAAAGCTTATCCACCATGATCAAGTAGGATTCATCCTGGGGATCCAAGGCTGGTTCAACATACGCAAGTCTATAAACGTAATTCACCACATAAACAGGACCAAAGACAAAAACCACATGATTATCTCAATTGATACAGAGAAGGCCTTTGACAAAATTCAACAGCTCTTTATGCTAAAAACCCTCAATAAACTAGGTATTGACAGAACGTATCTCAAAATAATAAAAGCTATTTATGACAAACCAACAGCCAATATCATACTGAATGGGCAAAAACTGGAAGCATTCCTTTGAAATCTGGCACTAGACAAGGATGCCCTCTCTCACCACTCCTATTCAATATAGTACTGGAAGTTCTAGCCAGAGCAATCAGTCAAGAAAAAGAAATAAAGTGTACTCAAATAGGAAAGGAGGAAGTCAAAGTGTCTCTATTTGCAGACAACATGATTGTATATCTAAAAGACCCCATCGTCTTGGCCCAAAATCTCCTGAAACTGATAAGCCACTTCAGCAAAGTTTCAGGATACAAAATAAATGTGCAAAAATCACAAGCATTCTTATACACCAATAACAGACTTAAAGAGAGCCAAATCAAGAATGAACTGCCATTCACAATTGCTACAAAGAGAATAAAATACCTAGGAATACAACTAACAAGGAACGTAAAGGACCTCTTCAAGGAGAACTATAAACCACTGCTCAACAAAATAAGAGAGGACACAAACAGATGGAGAAACATTCCATGTTCATGGTTAGGAAGAATCAATATCGTGAAAATGGCTATACTGCCCAAAGCAATTTACAGATTCAATGCTATCCCCAATAAGCTACCAACGACCTTCTTCACAGAACTGGAAAAAAACACCTTAAACTTCATATGGAACAAAAAAAGAGAGCCGGCATAGCCAAGTCAATTCTAAGCAAAAAGAAAAAAGTGGGAGGCATCACACTACTGGACCTCAAACTATACTATAAGGCTACAGTAATCAAAACAGCATGGTACTGGTATCAAAAAAGAGATATAGACCAATGGAACACGACAGAGGCCTCGGAGGCAACACAACATATCTACAACCATCTGATCTTTGACAAACCTGACAAAAACAAGCAATGGGGAAAGGAGTCCCTGTTTAATAAATGGTGTTGGGAAAACTGGCTAGCCATGTGCAGAAAGCAGAAACTGGACCCCTTCCTGACACCTTACACTAAAATTAACTCCAGATGGATTAAAGACTTAAACATAAGACCTAACACCATAAAAACCCTAGAAGAAAATCTAGGCAAAACCATCCAGGACATAGGCGTAGGCAAGGACTTCATGACCAAAACACTAAAAGCATTGGCAACAAAAGCCCAAATAGACAAATGGGACCTAATAAAACTCCACAGCTTCTGCACAGCAAAAGAAACAGTCATTAGAGTGAATTGGAAGCCAACAGAATGGGAAAAAATTTTTGTAGTTTACCCATCTGACAAAGGGCTGATATCCAGAATTTACAAAGAACTAAAACAGATTTACAAGAAAAAAACAAACAAGCCCATTCAAAAGTGGGTGAAGGATATGAACAGACACTTTACAAAAGAAGACATACATGAGGCCAACAAGCATATGAAAAAATGTTCATCATCACTGGTCATTAGAGAAATGCAAATCAAAACTACATTGAGATACCATCTCATGCCAGTTAGAATGGCGATCATTAAAAAGTCTGGAGACAACAGATGCTGAAGAGGATGTGGAGAAATAGGAACACTTTTACACTGTTGGTGGGAGTGTAAATTAGTTCAACCATTGTAGAAGACAGTGTGGCGATTCCTCAAGGACCTAGAGATAGAAATTCCATTTGACCCAGCAATCCCATTACTGGCTATATATCCAAAGGATTATAAATCGTTCTTCTATAAGGACACATGCACATGAATGTTCATTGCAGCACAGTTAAGCAAAGACCTGGAACCAACCCAAATGCCCATCGATGATAGACTGGACAGGGAAAATGTGGCACATATACACCATGGAATACTATGCAGCCGTTAAAAACGATGAGTTTGTGTCCTTTGTAGGGACATGGATGAACCCAGAAACCATCATTCTCAGCAAACTGACAGAAGAGCAGAAGATCAAATACCGCATGTTCTCACTCATAGGTGGGTGTTGAACAATGAGAACACATGGACACAGGGAGGGGAGCACTACACGCTGGGGTCTGTTGGGGGGAAATAGGGGAGGGACAGCGGGGGGTGGGGAGTTGGGGAGAGATAGCATGGGGAGACATGCCAGATATAGGTGAAGCGGAGGAAGGCAGCAAATCACACTGCCACGTGTGTACCTATGCAACAAGCTTGCATGTTCTTCACATGTACCCCCAAACCTAAAATGCAATAAAAAAAAATATATATATATATAAAAGAAAAAAAAATGTATGGTCCCTCCCCACACCTCTTGCTCCTGCTTTTGACATGTGATATGCCTGCTCCTGCTTTGCCTTCTGCCATGAGTTAAACCTCCTTGAAGCCTCCTCAGAAGCAGATTCTGCCATGCTTCCTGTACAGCCTGCAGAACTGTGAACCAATTAAACGTCTTTTCTTATAAATCGCCTGGTCTCAGGTAATTCCTTATAGCAATACAAGAATGGCTTCACACACAATAATACTAAAGACTATCTTTCCTACATGATAGCCTCAACAGTATAGACCAGGATGGCGTGAAACAGCTTCCAGGCTTCTAGCTTGTTGTTCTGCCATTTCCTAAAATGTTTCCCTCATTCAACAGGATGAAGTGGTTCCCAACGCTAAAGTGTGAATTTATCTAATTGCCTCCCTAGTAGTTGGGATTGAGCATGGGAAAAGACAGAGAAATACCCATGTACAGTATCTGGAAAATAACAGGAACTAAAATGCTAAATGGATGGATGCTTATGGTGTTCCTACCACTATCAAGAGTGTATAAATAAGACTCTCATTTATAAATATAGGCAGGAAATTAAAAATTATGAGATATAGGCTGGGGCTCATGCCTGTAATTACAGCACTTTGGGAGGCCAAGGCAGGGGGATCATGAGGTCAGGAGTTTGAGACCAGCCTGGACAACATAGTGAAACCTTGTCTCTATTAAAAATACAAAAATTAGCTGGCTATGGTGACACATGCCTGTAGTCCCAGCTACTCAGGAGGCTGAGGCCAGAGAATCGCTTGAACCCGGGAGGCAGAGGTTGCAGTGAGCTGAGACCATACCATTGCACTCCAGCCTGGGCAACAGAGCGAGACTCCGTTTCAAAAAAAGAAAAAATTATATGACTGAAATTCATATCTCAAAACTATCTTTTAAGCATACTAGTTAAGAATTATTGTCAATTTTATAGAGATAATAAATTGAACACTGATATCTGAATCCTCTGTATGTCTGATTTCTTAGTTATGTCTCTGTACGTATAGCACAGTAAGCTATAAAATTCTCATTGAAGTTTTAAAAAGCTCATATATAGTGGCTACGCCGATCCACTCAGTACAAATAGCCAGGACTAGAACAGAACTGATCCAGGAAAGAGAGAAGCAGTTTAATAATTTGAGTGTTTTCTTTTATTTGAAAGTGTCAAATGTGCTGAAACAAGAACAGTTATTCAAAATATTTAAAATTAAAAGGCTAGCAGTACTAAATAATAAAAGTGATGAATACTATCATGGACACTGCTTAAAATGGAACTTGAAGAATCTCTAGAATATTTCATCCAGAATTCAGAGACAAACTATGAAATTAAAATGGCAAATATAAATGACATAGAAGATACACTAATTAAGAAAAAATCTCAGCAGTCATTTTGAAAAATGATCCTCTACTAAATACTTTGTTAAAGTTCAGCATCTATTTCTGAGAAAATGCTTCATAAGCTGGTATTGGGATACAGATCCCGTGAGCAATGTCCTGTAGTGCTCTTTTCCCCTCTCTTCTGGTGTTCTGGTTTTCAAGTATTTTCTTTTCCTACATCTACTCTGTCTCTTTTGTCCTTCAACATTTTCTTGTGGATCCAGCCCTGGTATTTGCATTAATCATTTTATGTCTCTGACCCACAAAGTCACTGGTGGATGCCAAGGGAATTTGGCCTGTAGCTGGGAATGAATTAATCTGCCAGACAGCTCCTGCGTTTCGGGTAGAGCAGGCTGTCTGCAGGTAGCTGCATTTTCACTATAGGTATTTTACTTTTGCTTCAGAGTCAAAAAGTCATATTTACTCCTGTGCATTCAGTTCAAGAATGCGACAGGCAAGTCTGCACCCTTTGGATTAATCACAATAAATCCTACAATAAGGGGCCAACATTAACTGCTCCCCCCAACACTGCCCTCCACTTAGTTTTATTCAGCTTCACAGATGTCACCATTATACAAATAATCAATGACAGCCTCTAGTTACTCCTCAGATGTCCTAGTATCAGCTTCTAAGGGAGTAAAATTTTTTTTCCTCCAGAGATCACTTTTGTTATCTGTGAGATTTTTTCCCCCCAAGTCTCAGTTGGGGTGTAGGTGTCTAAGATGGTCAGGCAGTCAATGGAGCTTTGCAGAAGGCCATCTCATTTTCTGGGATGCAGTCTGAAAAGGATCAGTTTTAGGTAAATTATACCTCACCTGGAGGGACCTTACCCACTTGGCAAGTTAATTATATTTTATCATGGAGAAAGCAGCAACTTACTAGCACAGAAATAAACAACCTGAATTTCTATTTAATTTTCTACCCTTTTTCTGTTATGTCACTGTCAACACTTACTGATTACTCCATGAAAATATCACACAGCACCTCTGAAAAGGAACCTACCTCCCAGTGAAAGAAAGAAGGCAATGGACTGATTCCTATGGGAGGTGCTTATATTCTCACGTATCCTTCACCCAGAAGCAGCTGTTGTGTTAGAAGCATGTAACGTCAGCTGGGCCAGTGGCTCATGCCAGTAATCCCAGCACTTTGGGAGGCCGAGATGGGAGGATCACTTGAGATCAGGAGCTTGAGAGCAGCCTGGCCAACATAGTGAAATCCCGTCTCTGTTAAAAATACAAAAATTAGTGAGTGTGGTGGCGGGTGCCTGTAATCCTAGCTACTCAGGAGGCTGAGGCAGGAGACTCTCTTGAACAGGGGAAGTGGAGGTTGCCGTGAGCCAAGATAGTGACAGTGCACTCCAGCATGAGTGACAGAGTGAGAGTCTGTCTCAAAAAAAAAAAAAAAAAAAAAGTAACATCCATGGAAGGCCAAATTACACTAGCTGGCAAAAAACACTGTAAAGTCAGCATGTTTTCCTGTCAATGTAGTATATGCTCTTAGCTCAAAATCTAACACTGTTCTTTCTCTCTGAGACTGAAGACTGAGATCTATGGAACAGTGGTGACATTTCTCAAAATTACATGGAAAGATCCACCCACAAATTTCATTTACTTTACATGCCCATATTCCTGCCTGTGCTGGGGCACATATTTTATTACCCAGAGGAGGAATGCTCCCTCTAGAGGACAAGAATGGTTCCACTGAACCGGAAGTGGAAACAGTCCCTGATGCGTTTGAGGTCCCCATTTCACTGAGGTAAAAGGCAAAAATGGAAGCCATGCTGTTGTTTTATGTGATTGCTCATGACTGTCAGAGAAATGTAGTCAGTGCTAGATAATGGGAACATAAAGAGGTATAGAGGAAATCTGCTGTGGCCAATAGTGAACATGGAGCATAATTTCTGGTTGGTCTCTTGCCTTATATCTCTCTTCCAGCATACCCACTTCCTTCAACCTCTTCATTCCTTCCTGTACCTTCCCTTACCATTTGGTGGGCCAACTCAGGAATTCCCATTTCATTCAGTGCTTCCCATCACTTTTTCCATGCTTCCAAGAACCACCCCAGCAGTGCATTTCTCCTTCCCTTAGGGTCATTTTTCAGCGTGTTAAATGCTATCTCTAAGCAAGTACCACCAAGCTAATGATTTCCTGCATGACCAGTTTTACATTTTGTACACCTTGATCAAGTACCCTCAAAACGCAATCCCAGTTACAGACCAATGAATTCTTGCCATTCCTTGTTATATAGTATCTTTTCTCCTTAATCCAACCCAGCATGTTTCTTGACAGTTTGTGTAGAGATTTAGCTCCAGTTATTGGTCTGGCAACCAGAAGAGGAGGTGGGGACGTAACATGGTAACACAACAGAAGCATATGCTATTATGAGGGAAAGGAGGACCACCTTTCCAAGACCAGAGGGTCCAGAGGTAGAAAATGCAGAGTCAACATCTTAGGAGTATCCAGATTTCTCCATCTCATGTTTCAGGATGCCCACTAGGGCCCTGGATTTTGCATAATAGATCTGCTGTGAGCATTCAAAGGTCACTACAACACTGTGACTCTAAGAACTAGGTTTTCAGCCTCTGGCTCAACTAGGCCCTTCCACTGAAGGAAATAAGGGTCTTTTTGATAAGATACATAGAGGCTCTGTGGCTTTCACATTTATCCATTGCTGTAGACACACACATCCATATCTATTTTTTCCTCTATCCATATCTATATCCATCTTTGTATCTATGTATATAAAGAATTCATACTTTGAATTTTTTAAAAAGATCACACTGAATAAGATCAAAGGATAAATTTTCTAATTTCTTCCAAAAAAAGATGCTACCATGAAATAGGAATCATACTTTCTGAAACAACAAATCTCTTGGGCCATACTTTGTAAGTTAATAAGCCTTTTGTTTGAGAGAGCTAAAAAAAAAATGCATATAATTTTGAGAAAATTAGATAATCAGAAATAATGTATATAGAAATAGATCCCAATGAAAATAACTCCACATATTTGTACATGTGTATTTCTACCTTTACTGAAGTACATGGTGGAGGAAAAATGGAAACACAGCTTTCAGGATAAGCTGCTATTGAATAAAAATGCCAGTCTGAATCCAAATACGGGGTAAGGCTGATGTGGGGAGGGTTGATAAATAAAGCTGAGATTTGCATTATATTTTTAAATTATTATTAAGTGACAAAATTAACATAAATAAATTTCATTGTGGAAATATAACCCAGATAAGAGGTTTGTGGAGAAACGTCTGATTTTTTTTTTTCTTTTCCTCCTTTCTCTTCTGAAACATTTGAAAAGGCTTTGTGGAAACATTCTGCAGTCCTGATGAATGAAAACTCTTACAAGTATTGTATTCCAAGGCCTGGCTTCTTTTTTTCTTCTACACCTTGTGTTTCAAATGTGTTCTTACTTTGCTTTGTTTCCCTTTCTTGCAAGAAGCTGGCTATCGTATTAAATAGATGAGCAATCCAGGAAAGACCATGGAGAATCCAAATTGATAATAACAGTAAATGATGTGCTGATTCTCTTTTACAGGGAGAGACTAAAGATAAAAAATAAAATGTAAATAATCATATGGTGAACTTTTCCCATAAAATCTTTTTGTTAATAACTAAAAACATGCCTTTTAGAATCTGATCTTAAAACTAGAAAGTTAAATTAAGCATATCTAAAATTATTACTGCGTTCAAGAAAAAGAAACAAATTACAAATATTCAGATTATCTTCAATTTTCATAGCACATTTTGAGGGTGAAAAACTAACTTCCCCTTTGAAAATTGTTTTTTATTATTATAAGTTTTGGGGTACATGTGCAGAATGTGCAGGGTTGTTGTATAGTTATAC
Source organism: Sapajus apella (assembly GCF_009761245.1). Lineage (NCBI taxonomy): Eukaryota > Metazoa > Chordata > Mammalia > Primates > Cebidae > Sapajus > Sapajus apella. The sequence goes on along the minus strand of NW_022437014.1, from coordinate 9,201,414 downwards.
ATGTCATGGTGGTTTGCTGCACCCATCAACACATCATCTACATTATGTATTTCTCCTAATGCTATTTCTCCCCTAGCCCACCACTCCTCAAAAGGCCCTGGTGTGTGATGTTCCCCTCCCTGTATCCATGAGTTCTCATTGTTCAGCTTCCACTTATGACTGAGAACGTGCCAGGCTTAGTTTTCTGTTCATGTTAGTTTGCTGAGAACGATGGTTTCCAGCTTCATCTGTGTCCCTGCAAAGAACATGAACTCATCCTTTTTTGTGGCTGCATAGTATTCCATGGTGTATATGTGTCACATTGTCTATATCCAGTCTATCATTTATGGGCATTTGGGTTAGTTCCAAGTCTTTGTTATTGTCAACAGTGCCACAATAAACATACGTGTGCATGTGTCTTTATAGTAGAATGATTTATAATCTTTTGGGTATATACCCACTAATGTGATTGCTGGGTCAAATGGTTTTTCTAGTTCTAGATCCTTGAGAAATTGCCACACTGCATTCTACAATGGTTGAACTAATTTACACTCCCACTAATAGCGTAAATGCATTCCCATTTCTCCACATCCTCTCCAGCATCTGCTGTCTCCTGACTTTTTAATGATCTCCATTCTAACTGGCATCAGATGGTATCTCATTGTGGTTTTGATTTGCATTTCTCTAATGACCAGTGATTATAAGCTTTTTTTCATATGTTTGTTGGCTACATAAATGTCTTCTTTTGAGAAGTGTCTGTTCATATCCTTTGCCCACTTTTAGATGGGGTTGTTTGTTGTGGTTTTGTAAATTTGTTTAAGTTCTCTGTGGATTCTAAATATTAGCTCTTTGTCAGATGTATAGACTGCAAAATTTTCTGCTATTCTATAGATTTTCTGTTCACTTTGATGATAGTTTCTTTTGCTGTACAGAAGCTTTTTAGTTTAATTAGATCCCATTTGTCTATTTTGGCTTTTGTTGTGATTGCTTTTGGTGTTGCAGTCATGAAGTCTTTGCCCATGCCTATGTCCTGAATAGTATTTCCTAGGTTTTCTTCTAGGGTTTTTATGGCTTTAGGTCTTATATGTAAGTCTTTAATCCATCTTAATTTTTGTATAAGGTGTAAGGAATGGATCCATTTTCAGCTTTCTGCATATGGCTAGTCACTCTTCCCAACACTTATTAAATAGGGAACCCTTTCCCCATTGGTTGTTTTTGTCAGGTTTGTCAAAGAGCAGTTGGTTGTAGATGTGTGGTGCTATTTCTGAGGCCTCTGCTCTGTTCCATTGGTCTATATATCTGTTTTGGTACCAATACCATGCTATTTTGGTTACTGTAGCCTTGTAGTGTAGTTTCAAGTCAGGTAGTGTGATGCCTCTAGCTTTGTTCTTTTTGCTTAGGATTGTCTTGGCTATGTGGGCTCTTTTTTGGTTCCATATGAAGTTTAAAGTAGTCTCTGTACATTGATTTTGTATCCTGAGACTTTGCTGAAATTGCTTATCAGTTTAAGAGGTTGTTTGAAAAGATTAACAAAATAGATAGACTGCTAGCCAGGCTAATAAAAGACAAAAGAGAAGAATCAAATAGACAATAAAAAATTATAAAGGGGATATCACCACCACTCCCACAGAAATACAAACTACCATCACAGAATACTATAAACACCTCTACACAGATGAACTAGAAAATCTAGAAGAAATGACTAAATGCCCAAACATATATACCCTCCCAAGACTAAACCAGGAAGAAGTCGAATCCCTGAATAGACCAATAACAAGTTCTGAAATTGAGGTAGTAATTAATAGCCTACCAAACAAAAAAAGTCCAGGACCAGATGGATTCACAGCCAAATTCTACTAGACGTACAAAGAGGAGCTGGTACCATTTCTTCTTAAACTATTCTAAACAGTAGAAAAAGAAAGAATGTTCCTTAACTCATTTTATGAGGACAGCATTATCCTGATACAAAAACCTGGCAGACACACAATAAAAAAAGAAAATTTCAGGCCAATATCCCTGATGAACATTGATGCAAAAATCCTCAATAAAATACTGGCAAACCAAATCCAGCAGCATATCAAAAAGCTTATCCACCACAATCAAGTCAGTTTCATCCCTGGGATGCAAGCCTGGTTAAACATATGCAAATCAATAAATGTAATCCGTCACATAAAACAGAACCAATGACAAAAACCACATGATTATCTGAATAGATACATAAAAGGCGTTCGACAAAATTCAACAGCCCTTTATGCTAAAAATTCTCAATAAACTAGGTATTGATGGAACACATCTCAAAATAATTAGACACATTTATGACAAATCCACAGCCAATAATATCATACCGAATGGGCAAAAGTTGGAAGCATTCCCTTGGAAAACTGGCACGAGACAAGGATGCCCTCTCTCATCACTCTGACTCAACATATTATTGGAAGTTCTGGCAAGGACAATCAGGCAAGAGAAAGAAATAAAGGGTATTTGATTAGGAAAAGAGGAAGTCAAATCGTCTCTGTTTGCACATTTGATTAGGAAAAGAGGATGTCAAACTGTCTTATGTTTGCAGATATCATGATTGTATATTTAGAAAACCCCATCATCTCGGCCCAATAATTGTTTTTTTGAATAAGATTTTGAAATGGTCATTTATTTATCATCATTACCTATAGGAAAGCTTTAAAATGAGGAAAGGAAAATATAAATATGTAACACAATTTTTTAAAAATAATATTAATATTTTTAAAATTAAAATGCTGTTCACTCTATTGTGCTGTTTATATGCATTTCTGAGTTTAAAATTCTATAATCTATTGCTTTTGTTATAAAAATATTAGGTAAACTCTTTGAAGGAGGAAAAAAATCACTCATAATTCAATCATCCTAACATGGCAACTACTGTAACTTTTACATTCTCTTCTGGTCTTGTCATTTATTTTTCATGATTGGAATCTACATATATGGGGAGATGTGACAGAAAGAATATGGACTTTGAAGTCAAAGAGAAGTGACAAGAAACAAATTACATAATAAATAAATGGTGATTTATTATATAATACAATTGGACTGTGCTGTGTTAATTATGGCATAAAATTAAAAAAATTAAATTATCAGACATTAAAATTTTCAATACTAGCTGCAAATTTACTTGAGGCAAAAGACTACAGGCAGAGAAATACAGAATATATAAGTCCTTGAGAAAATGCAGAGGTGAAACTGATAGGGAAATCAAGACATTTAAAAGCATGTGTATATAGGAGGGATTAAGAAAAAAGCACATGCACAGGCTCAGGGAAGATACATGCCAAGACAAGACCAGAGAAGACAAGAGAATAAAAATTAATTACAAATCTCTGTTAATAGGTATATGATATATAAAACTGTAATTTGTAACATCAGTAACAAAAGTGGAGTACAGCTGTAAAAGAGTACAGCTTTTGTATATAACTGAAGTTAAGTTGGTATCAGTTTAAAATAGATTGTTATAACTATAGGATATTGTATATAATAATCCATGATGAACCTCAAAGAAACTAGCTATAGAATATACACAAAAGGAAATGAGAAGGGAGACAAAGTATCTTAAATTTTCTGCTAATTAGGGCATAAAGGAAATTTTCTAATGTTTAAATTATTAGACGTTAAATTATTAATATTATCTACAGACTTGCTTGGGATAAGAGACTACAGGCAGAAATTTCTCAATAAAGCGTAATGTGTTTATTGTATAATTTGTCTCTGGTCACTACAAAAAATCAACTAAACACAAAGGAAATCAGTAAGTAAGGAAATAAAATGTAAAACATACAGAAAACAACAAAATGACAACAGAAAACTCTCTATTAGTAATTATTTTAAATATAAATGAATGAAACCTCCCAAAGACATTAGATTGGCAGAATGGATTGAAAAACAGTCCGATTATTTGTTTTCTACAAGAGACTCACTTTAGATTTAAGGACATGCATAGATTGAAAGTGAAAGGATGATAAAAAGGTATTTAATGCAACAAGTAACTAAAAGAGAAGTGGCTCTACTACTATCAGACAAAATAGAATAAGTTAAAAACTGTTAAGAGGGACGCTAAAGGACAGTATATAATAATAAAAGCGTCAATTTACTAAGAAGATTTTAACAGTTATGAACATATATGCATCAAACATAAGAGTTCCTAACTATGAGGGAAACATTGACAGAATTAAATAAACAGATGTTTCTATCATTATAGGTGATGTCAATGACCAACTTTCAATAATGAATGGAAGAGCCAGAGAAAAAATCAGTAAGGAAATTGAGGAATTGAAAAACACTAGACTAATTGGACCTAACAAACATAGGGAACACTTCACCCAACAGTCGAATACACATTTTTTTCAAGTATACATGTAACATTCTCCAGGACTGACCATATTTTGTGTCACAAATAAGTCTTAATGAATTTTAAAATACTGAAATATACAAAGTATCTTTTCTAATCACAATAGGCTAAAGCTAAAAATAACAGCAAGAAGGAAAAATGAAAAACCTAAAAATATGTGGAAATTAATTAACACACTCTTAAGCAACCAACGTGTCAAACAAGAAATGACAAAATAAATTAGAAAATATATTGAGACAAGTAAAAATGAAAACATAACATACTAAAACTTATGAGATGCAGTGAAAGTAGTGCTAAGAGGGAAAATTATAGCTATAAATGCTTGCATTAAAAAGATCTCAAATTGAAAACCTAAATGTATACCTTAAGGAGCTAGAGAAAGAACAAATAAACTCAAAACTGGCAAAAGGAAAAAATGATAAAGCTTAAGGCAGGGAAAAACAAAATAGATAACAGAAAGATAGGTAAATCAACAAAACTAAAAGTTGGTTCTTCAAAAGACTGACAAATTTGACAAGTCTTTAGCTACACTGACGAAATAATTAAATAATTAGAAATATAAAAGAGTTAAATAGTTAAATAATCAGAAATTAACAAGGGGACACTACAACCAACTTAGCAGAAACAGGAAAGATTATAAGAAAGTACTAAGAACATGGTATGCCAACTAGCTCGATACTTTAGATAAAATGAATAAATTCTGAGAAAAACACTACCTACTGAATCATTAACAAAAATATTAACAGATTTATAACTAATATAGAGATTAAATCAGTAATCAAACACCTCTCAACAAAGAAAAGCCTAAACCCAGTTGTCTTGACTGGTTAATCTGTTAAACCCAGTGTAAAGAAGACTTAATACCAATGATCCTCAAACTCTTCCAAAAAAAAAACAGGACAGAATACTTCCAAATTTATTTTGTGAGGCCAGCATTATCCTGATACAAAGACACTAGAAAAAAAGGAAACTACAGACCACTATCCCTGATGGATACTTGTTGGGAGAGGCAGGCATGCACAGATCCTTGTCCTTTGCATACTCACATAAGACTAGCTGTGAGCCTGGAACATTTCCTTATAGGGAAATAAGGAGCCCTCACAGCTTGTGCTGGGCATATCTGTTTGGGTGTTTGGGAATATCTTTTCCTGTGGCAGGATTGGTGTATACTCCTTTGTTCTGCTTAAGTGTGTGTGTCAATGGAGCTCAGGCTCACCCCTCACTTTATATATTTCAGAACCCATGGGGGAGGGGTCAAGGTTCTTCATTTGCAGTAGACAGTTTCCTTGCATCAACTGTGAGGCAAAATCTGTTGGCCATGAAGGACCCTTGCTCACCATTTAAGGTGATGGTTTTCTGCTGATGTTTTCTTTATATAAGTAAAGCATTGTTCCATCCAATGCCTGTGTAAGTTGTGCCTTTCTTGGAAACTTTCTTGCAAGTTGCAAGACACATGCAAACCATGCAGGAGTTTCATGTCCTAGAACTGCTACTCATGGTGATAGGCAACAGACATTATTTGCTTCACAATACTGGTGCAAAAATCCTCAATAAAATACTAGCAAAGAAAACTCAACAGCATCCAAAAGATTTGTATGACTTGACCAATTGGGATTATTCCTGAAATGCAAGGATGATCAAATATATGAAAATCAATCAATATAATATATCACATTAGCAAAATGAAGAAAAAGCCCCATAGGATCATCTTGATTGATGTAGAAAAAGCATTTCACAAAATTCAACACTCTTCCATGATAAAAAACCCAAAAATTTATAAAAAGAAGGAAACTACCATATAGAAGGGAAACTAATGAATGGAAGGAAACTATAATGAAGGCCATATATTTTAAAACAGCTATTATCATGCTCAATGGTAAAATACTGAAAACTTTTTAAGATTACGAACAAGACAAGGATGTCTGCTTTACCATTTCTATTTAACATAGTGTGAAAATCCTAAACAGAGCAAATAGGCATAAATAAATAAGCAGCATCCAAATGGGAAAGGTTGAAGTAAAATTATCTGAATTGATAGATGACATGATCATGTATGTAGAAAACCCTAAAGATTCCATTTAAAAAACCTATCAGAACAAATAAATGAATTCAGCAAAGTTGCAGGATAGGATATCAATACACAAAATTCAGTTGACTTCTATACACAAACAATCCAAAAAGGCAAGTAAGAAAATAATTCCATTTGTAATAGCATCAAAAAGAATACTTAGAATAAACTTAACCTAGGAAATCTATGAAATGTAGCTCAAAGAAACTAAAGAAAATACAAGCGGGAAGATAGCCTTTGCTCATGAATTGGAAGGTGTAATATTTTCATGAGGCCAATACTACCTTAAGTGATCTACAAGTTTATTCAAATTCTAATCAAAATCTCAATAGTTTTTTGTAAGAAATAGAAAAATTCTTTCCAATCTGGTGTAGGATATCAAGAGAAGTCAAATAGCCACAACAATCTTGAAAAACAAAGTTGGAGGTCAAACATTTTTTAATTTCAAAGCTACAAAGCTACAGGAGTCAAAACAATGAGGTACTAGCATAATAACAGACATGTAAATCAATGGACTAGAATGAACAGCCCAGAAATAAACCCTTGCATATATGTTCAAATATTTTTGACAAAGGTGCTAAGACTATTTAATGGGGAAAGAACAGTCTTTTTCAACAACTGATGTTGGGAAACTGGATATCCACATGCAAAAGAATGAGATTGGATTCTTACTTTGTACCATTTACAAAATGGAAAGTCCTCAATGTCAGAGTTGAAACTAAAACACTCTTAGAAGAAAACATAGGGTAAAATTTCCTAACATATTTCACAGTGATTTTCTGGATCAGACACCAAAAGCACAGGCAACAAAGTAAAAAAAAAAAAATAAACAAAACTAAAATTTAACATATCTGTGTATCAAAGGATATAATTAGCAGAGTGAAAAGGCAACCTATAGAATGTGAGAAAATATTTTTAAATCATGTATCTGTTAAGAGGTTAACATCCAGAATATATAATGAACTTCTACGACTCAACCACAACAGACAAAAACAATCAAGCCAATTTAAAAAATGTGCAAAGGGGATAGGCACGGTGGCTCATGCCTATATTGAGCACTTTGAGAAGCCGAGGTGGGGGGATTGCTTGAGGCCAGGACTTTAAGACCAGCCTGAGCAACATAGCAGAACTTGTCTCTATTAAAAAAAAAAAATTGGGGTGTGGTGACACATTCCTGGAGTCCTAGCTACTCGGGAGGCTAAGGTGGGAGTATTGCTTGAGCTCAGGAGGTTGAGGCTGCGGTGTGCAATGATTGTGCCACTGCACTCCAGCCTGGGCAACAGAGCAAAACCTTATCTTTAGGAAAAAAAAAAAAAGCAAAGAACTTGAATAAATATTTCTCCAAAGAAGATATATAAATGGCCAATAAGCCCATAAAACAATGTTCAACATCACTAATCATTAGAGATATGCAAACCAAAAACACACTTATTAGGATGGCTGATATAAAACAAAACAAAGGTTGGTGAGGACACAAAGAAATTGGAAATTAAAATGGTGCATCTGCTATAGAAAACAGTATGGCAGCCCCTCCAAAAATTAAAATAGTATTACCATATGCTCAATCAATTTTACTTCTAGGTACATACACCAAAAAATTTAAAAGAGAGTTTCATTGAGATACTTGTATATCCATATTTATAGCGGCATTAGTCACAGTAGCCAAAAGGCTCAAGAAATCCAAATGCTCATTGACAGATGAACAAACAAAATATGATACATATTTATGTAATATATATGTATAATACAATGAAATATTCTTTACCTCTAAAAATAAGGAAAATGAACCTTGAGAACATTGTTTAATAAGAGTCACAAAAAGATGAAAATTGTATAATTCTACTTGTATGAGGTGCCTAAAGTGGTCAAATTTATAGAAGCAAAGCAGAATGTTGTTTTCCAGGACCTAGGTGAAAGGGAGAATGGGGAGCTACTAATAGGTACAGAGGTAACATTTTTGCAGAATGAAAAGAGTTCTGGAGATGGATGGCGGTGACGACAGATGTACATGATTCAGTGTATATCATTAAGTTACATAAAATTGTAGTACCCATCTTGCTGCAGTCTCTCTACCTTGCTGGCTTTGAAGAAGCAAGCTGTCATATCGTGAACTGCCTACTTGCCATGCAACAGGGGCCTGGAGATAGCCTCTGGCTGATAGCCAGTGAGCAACTATGGTCACTGGTCCGGCCGCTTGCAAGGAACAGAATGCTGCTCAAGGCCATGTCAGTTTGCAAGGAGATTCTTTGTCAGATGAGAACACACCCCTGTCTGACACCTTGATTGCTGTCTTGCACAGGACCTAGCTAAGTTGTTACTCAAACTTCTGAGTCACAGAAACCAAGATAATAAATGTGTTTTGAAATACTAAGTTTGTGGAACTATTGTTATGCTGTAACAGACAACTAACATATGGGGAAAGAATAATAACTGGAGCCTATGTACTGAACTATTTCTAAAGCTCACACAGGGCTGGAAATTGAGCTTTCTCGGCTGGAGTAAAAAGATTATATTCTATGCTGAGGACATTCAGTAGAGAACCAAGAAAGGTCAGGACTGAGAAGTGCAGCAAAATTAGCCCCAGAGAAAATTGGCTACTTTAAGCCTGAAAGGAACTTAAAAACAAATCTTGAAAAAAATGAAAGTAACATTTCAGTGACAAATTGCCTGCCAGAGAAAGTCCAAGGAATCTAAAGAAACATCATAAAACCCAGCACTCCAAAATAGAAAATTTATAATACTCATTATCCAATTAAACAAATACTAGACATACAAAGAAGCAGCAAAATATAACCAATGATCAGGAGAAAAATCACTCCATAGAAACAGACCCATAAATAACAAAGTAATGGAACTAGCAGACAAGAATCATAAAAGAGCTGTTATAACTACCTCAAGGATGTAAGAAGCATTAACATAACAATGGGGGAATAGATATTTGAAAAGTATAACCAAATGGAAATTCTAAAGATGAAACATACTACAAAAGAGTATTTCACTAGATGGGATTGGCAGACTGATAAACACATAGCAGTAGATTATATCCAAACTGACGCATACATCAAAAAAAACAAAAGAGAAACAAAACACCCCTCAAAATCAGAGTCTCAGTCAACTATAGAATGTAGTAGCTATGTGTGTTGGGAGAAAGTAGGGTAGAGAATAATGACTGAAAATTTTTAAATTTGATGAAAGGAGGGCAGAATAATAACTCAATTTTTTTCCAATTTTATGAAAACTATCAATCTAGTTTCAAGAAATTCAATGAACCACAAGCAGGATGAACGCCCCCGCCCCCCCCCACACACATGCACATACGCAGACATCCTTCTACGCACACACAAAACCATGCACAGCATAATCAGATTGCTAAAAACCAGCTATCTAAAACGCAACCAGAGGAAAAAAAGACACAGTATGTAAAGAGCAAGAAATATAAGAAAAATAATAGGCTTCCTGTCATAAGCAATGCAAACCAGAAGACAGTGGAAAAACATCTTTAAGGTGCCAGACCAGAATTATATATGCAGTGAAAATACCATTTAAAAAAAAGGCAAAACAAAGACTTTTTCAGACAGACAAAACCTGGGAGAATTCATTATCAGTGAGATTTTTGTGATTCTTCATATGCTGAACACTTTGAGATTATATCCTGTACATTTTGAACACTATGCAACCATAAAAAGATATAGTCTTTTCAAAACATGATTCTGAAACAACAGGATATTCATATTAAAAACAACAAGAACAATAAATCTTGATAACTCACACAATTCACCAAAACTAACTTGAAACATATAAATACACATACATAATAAACTATATAAAAAGGATATGTAACAACATTAAGAAGTCAGATGAAAAAATGGGAGATATTTGAACAAACAATTCGCAAGCAATGACATAAGACGGCCAATAAATTCATAAAAATGCTTAACAGGATTAGTCATCTGAGAAATGCAAATCAAAATCACAATGAGATATCATTGTGATAAAACCTAACAACATAAAATTTCAGCAGAGATGCAGAGGAACTGGAACGCTGACATATTGTTGATGGGAGTGTGAAATTATACAACCACTCTGGAAAACCATTCTGGCTGTTTCTTACAGTTATACACCCTCTTAGTATTTCACATATCAATTTCACTCCTAGACATTACCAAAAAGAAAATGTGCTTCCTCAAAAAGACATTAAAAATATTTGTAACAGTTTCATTTGTGATAGCCCAAATCTGGAAACAACTCAAAGTTCATCAATTTGTATAAATGAATTTTGGTATAGATATATGCTACTACTCAGCAATAAAATATGACATATTGGTAAGTGAAATAATATGTATAAATATTAAAAAACATGCTAAATGAAACAAGTGAGCTATGAAAGACTATAAATACATGACTCCTGCATAATAGATGATTTCTTGTACACGAAATTCTAGAAAACCCCAAATTATAGCAAGTAAAAGTGGATCAATCAGTGCTTGCCTGAGACTGGAGGAGAGGGATTTTAGAAAAACCTAAGAAAGATTTTTGAGATAATGTGTATGTTCTATGGCTTGATTTTGATGTTTTTTACTTTGATATATACATTTGGAAAACTCAGTACACTGTATACTTAAAATGAGTGTGTTTTATTTCATAAAAATTATACCCCAAAGTTGATTTTAGAAAATGCACAAAAATTAGGGATAGAGTAGAAAGTAACATAATAGTAAGTGTCATTACCCCATCAAACTTCCAATGAAATTAGAAAATTATTAACAGACAATATAATTGTTACATAGAAAATATAAGAGAACATACAAACTTCAAATTGGTGGTAATATGACAATTAGTAAATCAATCAGAATATGTAATAATATTACACTAGTGATTGATGATAATGATGGTGGTGATGTCATCCATAATAGTAACAAAACTATATGTCACTATGAATAAAGATAATAAAATATGTACAAATGTTGATGGAAAAAATTATAAATCCTTATTTAAAAACTTAGAAAAACATAGATGAGGCACTAAATAAATGGAGAAATACCTTATTTGTGTTTATCATCATATAATAATTCTTCTCAAATTCAAAGACATTTCTAGCAAAACCTCAGCAGAGGATATCGTGGAATTTGATAAACTGATTATGAAATTCATACAAAAGAGTAAAAACATTCATTTCAGGACTTATTCCAAGGCTATTGTAATTCAAACAGAACAGAACAGAATCAAAAGCCCCAAAACAGATTTATATACGTATGAGAAACTGAAATATGACATAGATAAAATTAAAAATGAATGAGGAAGTAATGAATTATTCAATAAATTATTCTGGAACAACTGGCTCTCCATATGAAACAATATGTAAAATTTGATCCTGCCTTACACACACACACACACACACACACACACACAGAGACACACTCTTTAGATGGATTAATGATTTAAATGTGAAACATGCAAAATTGTTAAACTGTTATAAGAAAGTTTAAAGAACTGTCTCATGACATCAAAGTTGGGGAATGCCTGGCATAAGTTGTACAAACCCCAAAGGAAAAGAGTAATAACAATGATTGCATTAGAATTACATTTTCTCCATCATAAAAGACACCATAAGAGAACACTTAAGAGCGATGTGTCCATAATTTAGAACATCACAATCTCTGAAAAAAGAGGAGGAAAAATAAGCCATATTTTCTGCCAATTATTATTTCCTTTTCCAGAACACCTTTTTAAATTTTATAAGGAACAATGGTAAAAGAAACTTCTCAGGATCACATCAATCAAAATACTTTTAGTTTTTATATTCATCAAGCGGTTGGGTTATAATTTGTTCCTTCTCTGATTTTTGCCTCCTTTCACTTTCTTCTCATATGCTGCGTTTTTTCTTCCTAGCCTGCCTGATTTCCTTGCTTTTACTCTAGTCTTTCCTATCTGGTCCACAGCTGAAGCAAAGGTCCCGTTTTGATAAACTGTACTGAGCCTCAATGAAGGAATTTATTGCATGGAATTTTTATACTAAATAACTTTTCTACATGTAGAGCAGTGTTATAACTCTGACAATAACCATATCTTAATCTCTGACCTGCAGAAAAAGTTCGACATCTTGCATCATATTACGAAGTTTCACCAGAAAATCAGTTTTTGTATTAACTGCCACCTGTCACTGCTGTACCTCAGAATCTTTCTTTAAGGTTCAAAATATCATTGCCCCAAGTAGATATACTATGTAGGCAATCATTATTATAACCATGTGGACTTTGGTGTTTCTCTCTTTCTTATACCCTCCAGTGAGGGTCAGAAGAATTCACATCACTTTATGTCCTCCCAAAAGAAACCCAAAACAACAAAACAAAAAATTTCCAGAAGGGGAATGTGAATTCCCTCATGTTTATTAACATACCTTTAGATAACTACACAAAAGAGACCAACTCCTAGTCTCGGAAGCAGAAAAACGACTCCACTTTCCTCTAACTATAAACCTCCTTATTCTTAAATGATGAATTGTACTATTTTTGTAGATAGAAAAATATTAGAGAGTCAAAGCTGGCCAACTGGCTCAGTTGTTTATTCAGCCTTCTTAGAAGAAATTTTATCATGGAGTTTTGTTGGAGTATGTGAACAAATATTTTTAAAAGAGTACATGTTAATGCTTTCATTTTCTGATAAAGTAGATTAAGTCAGACCACACTCTACCAGTTACTAGTGTTGTAAACTCAGGCCAGTTATATATCTTTGCTGTTTTAGTCTGTTTGCACACTGCTATAAAGACACTATCTGAGACTGGGTAATTTATAAAGAAAGGAAGTTTAAAAGACTCACAGTTTTGCATGGCTGGGGAGGTCATGGGAAACTTAACGATCACAGCAGAAGAGAAGCCACCTTCTTCACAAGGTGGTGAGGAGAGAGGAAAAAAAAGCCCACGGGAAACTGCCATTTATAAAGCCATCAGATCTCGTGAGAACTCCCTCACTATCATGAGAACAGTGTAAGAGGAACTGCCTCCATGATCCAATCACCTCCCACCAGGTCCCTCCCTCAACACCTGGGGATTACAATTGAAGATGAGATCTGGGTGAGGACACAAAGCCTACCCATATCACTGTGTTTCAGATCATCGCCTGTAAAATGGAGATAAAAATAGCTACCTGATAGAGTTACTATAAAGATTGAGTTAATACATTTGAATGCTTAGAGTAAGGTATGGCAAAAAGAAAATGCCCAACAAATCTTAGCAGCCAAAGAATTGGTAGCATTTGTAGCAGTAGCAATAGTAGTAGAATTGACAGCATCTGTGGCAGTAGTAACAGCAGTAGTAGCAGGAGAATGGGGAGGAGTATCCACTCTGCCTTCCAATTCCCACATTCCTTTTCCTTGCAAAGCATGAGGCAGAAAGAAGAAAATAGTTGTTGGTATGATCGAGACTCTTCTCTTGAGGAGGCCAGCTTCTAACATCAAGAAAGGTGAACAGCCTTTGTGCGTGTCATATGGCTCTGGAGCAATGCTTTGAGGCAGGGGTTCCTGACTTGAAAGTTGGAATGTTCTCAACTCAACTCTGCCTCCTCACAGCCTCTTCCACTTTGGAGAATGGGGAAAATCTCAATGGTGCTCAGGTGGACTTTCTTTCCCAGTGCGGCCTTTTAGAGTGAAAACACATGGGTTTATTTTGTATGTGATAGTCAGAAGTTTAAGACATTATTCCAATAACAAGCATATTTTGCTGGGTGCAGTGGCTCATGCCTGTAATCTCAGCACTTTGGGAGGCCGAGGTGGGTGGATCACCTGAGGTTAGGAGTTCGAGACCACCCTGGCCAACATGGTGAAACCCTGTCTCTGCTAAAAATACAAAAATTAGCTGGGTGTGGTGGCAGGTGCCTGTAATCCCAGCTACTCGGGAGGCTGACGTGATAAAATCGCTTGAACCCCGGGAGGTGGAGGTTGCAGTGAGCTGAGATCGTGCCATTGCACTCCAGCCTGGGCAACAAGAGTGAAATTCTGTCTCAAAGAAAAAAAAGAACAAGCACATTTTACACCTGTAATCCCAGCACTTTGGGAGGCCGAGGCGGGCAGATCACTTGAGGCCAAAAGTTTGAGACCAATCTGCCCAACATGGTGAAACCCCATCTCTACTAAAAATACAAAAATCAGCCAGGCATGGTGGCCTGTGCCTATAATCCCAGCTATTCAGGAGGCGAAGGCAAGAGAATCGCTTAAACCCAGGAGGCGGGGGTTACAGTGAGCCAAGATTGTGCCACTGCACTCCAGCCTGAGTGACAGAGTGAGACTCTCTCTCAAAAAAAGGGCACATTTTAAAACCAATATCCTTTCAATAACTAAAATGCACCCATATTAAACTATATAATTAAATGCCATAGCCATAGTTATTAATATACATTTCCAGTGTAAATTAATACATTTAATCAAACTACCAGTCAATAATTCGGAATAATAAAAAAACAGTACAGCCTCACTTGAGCAGCCATTTTACTTTTAATTTCTACCAGAATATGCTTTTATCAATTATCTTCTATGTCAAGGTTTAAACTAACAGTAAGTCCTATAAAAGAAAAAGCAATAGATACCCGAGTGAAACCCCCATAGAGTATTTCTTAGGTTTCTCTGGCATCAATAAAACACTTGAAATAGGGAACAATCAAACACTAGGTTGGTGCAAAAGTAATTGTGGTTTTCGCCATTACTGGTTTTTGCCACTAATTTTAATGGCAAAAAAAAAAAAAAATTGCAATTACTTTTGTACCAACCTAATACTTTCAGAAACCATTAGAAGAGCATTCAAAAGAAAAGCATCTTTTCTTGGCAATATTCTACAGGAAGGCCTTTGCTAATCTGCCGAGGATAAGATGCTACACTAGGAAAACACTCTCGCTTTTGGGGGTTTATTTTTCAGTAGTCATACCATTAACCTAAGGCTCGTCTATACCATTCCTGTCAACAAAATCCAGGCCCCCATTCTAGTGAAGCCATTTCAAAGTAATCCTACTGCCAGACCGAAGGTTTTGATGATTCAAACCCAGGATACAGCTGGTTAGAAATGGACATTTTGAGCCTGTTGATATGATCCTATCACTCCACAGTCCCATGTGGAACCTTGAGAATGGCTAGTTCTACACACAGTCATCTCGCCGTTATTACCACATCTCTCCAATTGGTGTGGCCCAGCAATGTCAAGCCTGTGATTCACAATCCTTCTGCACTCAAACCTTCCTGCACTGCTGCATTTTTGCTGTACTATCAGCCAGCTCAACCTTCCTGGTCTGTAGTCTCCCACAGCCCTCTTCCTGGCGATGATGTGGCTTGCTTCTTAATAGCCAGTGAATCTCTTTATAGCTCTTTTAGGTTTGTGCAAAAGTAACCGCTCCTTCGGACTACTCATGCTCAATACCACACCAGGTATTTGTGCTTAGCTATGTTTTTCTCACCCTTCTCCACTTGCTGAAATACTCTTTAACCTTCCAGAAGTGGCTAAGTTCCCTAGAGAAGATCTGGGTAGACTATCTTATTTAAGGCTTTATATCCCCTTCAAATGCATAACAGTGCTTTACTTCCTCAATAAATGCTTCTGGGATGCAATTAAATAACTTACACATAATTTATATTATTGATAAGCTTTTATATTTCCCCTCTAGATTAAAATATTCAAAAGCAATATAAAATGTTGCAAAAATTGTGGGCTTCATAGTTTTTCAGCATTGGGTTTGACTCTTGGCTCAGTCACAATCTACCCTTTAACCTTGCATAGGTAACTTCTCTGAACCTCAGTTTCTTATCTGTAATGTACATTTCATCATACCCTCCACACACCTATTATTTTGGATTTAAGTTACTGCATAGAATGCCTGAAATAAGATAATTTCTCAATAAACAGCTTTTATGATTTTTATAACTAGTAACAAGTATCTTTAGGCAAAAAGAATCTTCAATGGCACATTTCATGGTGACTTCCCCATAGTATTAATTTTATTTTATTTTATTTTATTTTATTTTTTTTGAGACGGAGTTTCGCTCGTTACCCAGGCTGGAGTGCAATGGCGCGATCTCGGCTCACCGCAACCTCCGCCTCCTGGGTTCAGGCAATTCTCCTGCCTCAGCCTCCTGAGTAGCTGGGATTACAGGCACACGCCACCATGCCCAGCTGAATTTTTGTATTTGTAGTAGAGACGGGGTTTCACCATGTTGACCAGGATGGTCTCGATCTCTTGACCTCCTGATCCACCCGCCTCGGCCTCCCAAAGTGCTGGGATTACAGGCTTGAGCCACCGCGCCCGGCCCATAGTATTAATTTTAAAAACTTTGTTGAGTGAATGAAAAATATAGTAATGAATAAACTTGGAGACTGGGTCTTGGCTAGAAGAAGTTTCTTGGAATTAGTTTGTGAGAAACATAAATGGCTCATTTCCTCTTCTCTTGAATTTCAAGAAACCAAATGAGTTACTTCTTTTGCTAATTTATCCTTTACTGCTATGAACTAGGAATGGGATAGCTATGTATTTTGAGTGTATGAAACAAGAGCGCATCACTAAAACACCCAGAGAAACTGATATGCTTTGGCTCTATGTCCCTGCCCAAATCTCATCTTGATAAATTTTTTTATACCAACCATGTATTTCAATTTTAAAGCATTTAAATAAAGGAATAAACATTCACATAAATGTGGGTAAGTACATGCACAAGGACATTTGTTGCTGTTTACCATAACAATTAATTAGGAGCTACTTTTTAAAAATGGACTATCCATATAAAGAAATATAAAGATAATGGTAAAGTAGATCTACATATTGATTTGGAAAGGAGTATTTGACTAGGACTCAAAACACTGGAGTGTGGGCCAGGCACGCTGGCTCATGCCTGTAATCCCAGCACTTAGGGAGGCTGAGGTGGGAGCATCACTTTAGTCTAGGAGTTAGAGACCAACCTGGGGAACACAGTGAGACTTTGTCTCTACAAAAAGTAAACAAAATTAGCCAGGCACGGTGGCACATGACTGTGGTCGCAACTACTCAGGAGGCTGAGGTGGGAGGATCCTTTGAGCCCTGGAGTTCGAGGCTGCAGTAAGCTGCAATATCACCACTGCACTCCAGCCTGGGCGACAGAGCACAACACTGTCTCAAAAACAAAACAAAACAGAACACTGGAGTGTGGAGTTTATGTAATTGAATAATGTGCCAATTTATTTGTCAGTGTAGAAATTTCCTTTGCAAAGTTGTTCGTAAAATAATAACAAAACACATCGGAAACTTTATTATGATAGAATTAGATTCATAATGGAGCAAATGCTGAACTCTTAAGCAGTCACTTGAAAATACTGCATAGATCTACAGTTAGCACAAGAATGCATGCAACAGCTGGGCGCAGTGGCTCATGCCTATAATCCCAGCACCTTGGGATGCTAAGGCAGGCAGATCACAAGGTCAGGGATTTGAGATCAGCTTGGCCAATATGGTGAAACCCCATCTCTACTAAAAAAACAAAAATTAGCCAGGTGTGGTGGTGCAAGCTTGTAATTCAGCTACTTGGGAGGCTGAGGCAGAAGAATCACTTGAACCTGGGAGGCAGAGGTTGCAGTGAGCCAAGATCACACCACTGCACTCCAAACTGGGCAACAGAGTGAGACTCTGTCTCAAAAAAAAAAAAAAATACAGTTTAGATGGAATAAAAATAGACTTTAGAATTGTAGATATAGAATGATTCCATTTTTGTAAAAGAATCTAGAAAGTAAGCTCCATGTAAGGAGAGGCTTTTTTTCATTGCTATGTTTTTTACACCTAGTTTCTAGTGCTTGGAACACACAAAGTGAGTATCTGTTGAATGTTGAAACACTAAATAAAAGTGTGATTCCACGCGCAAAATTACAAAGCCAAAAATTCCTATCTCAATACGTTAACAAAATGATTTTGACTTTTTCTTCATAATTATCTGTATTTCTTAATTTTTAAAATTAACATATTATGTAACAAAAATATTACTTTCACTTAATGTTTATTTAAAGGTTATAAGTTCCAAGGGTAAGAGTTTATAAAGTATCCATTATCAGGAATAACTGAAACTCATTACCTAGGTAGGACTCAAACAGAGGATTGAACGTGTACTCAATAACACCATTTGCTATTATTCTGTGGTCACAGCAGCTTTTGCAAGGGTCTCATAAGGGGAGACTGAACAAATGAAAGTTAAAAATAAAGCAGAGTTGCTAAGCCTCAAGAATTTACAGGGTGCTGTTGTTCTAGAAGAAACACAGGGAGAAGACAATCATATCATTTGGGAATTTGACATGTGCCATTATTTTTGATTTTGTTTTATTTAGATGCTGTGCTTGCAAATTGGGTAGCTGTCCTTTGTGAACTTAACAGAATTCCCCAGGTGTGGGTGTGATTTGCGTATGAATTACTCAATTAGGAATTTTCCGTTGAAAAATGATGGCTTTATTAAATAGCAAGAACTGAATGTGGACTTGTCGGTCTGCCTGAGCAGGAATAAGGCAGAGACTACATTTCCACTGGGGCCAGCAAGGAAGAACAGTTGGAGATGGGCCAAACTTAGTTGGCAGTTTTTTCCAGAAGGTTAAAAAAATAAAAGTCTGGAGATAACCAGCTTCAGCAAGAGGCCACAGGGACATTCTTTCTTAGGTTTCAGACTTATGTAAGAAATTTTAAAAAATGTTTGCTGGCCCTCCGTAATTACCACAACCCAAAGGTCAATGAACTAAAGTCATATAAGTCCCAAGCTTTTTGGGGATGTTTCGTCTTTTTTTTGTCAAGTGTATACATTTAATTGAATTTGTTTTATCACTATATTTGATCCTTTTTATTAGTCTAACATTTTCTATTAGCCAATGAGTTTTTTATTCTTCATGTATGCATTTGGTGGTATTGTTTTACCTTGTTTCTGAAAAAAATCTTTTAGCTTTCTTTGCCTTATTTACCAATCAAATTATTATTTTTTATTTTACATAAAAATTTTATCTTACCATTTATCTTGCTAATATGTCCTTTTAGATAATTTCATTATTCTATCAAAATGTAACTTCAACATCCCATTTACCAGCATGATATATGGTCACATTTCCTTTGTTTATTTATTTGAGACAGGGTCTCTTTCTGTTGCCCAGGCTGGAGTGCAGTGGAGTGATCTCGGCTCACTGTAACCTCTGCCTTCCAGGCTCAAGCAATCCTCCCACCTCAGCCTCTCGAGTAGCTGGGACTACAGGCATGCACCACCACACCTGGCTAATTTTTGTATTTTTTGTAGCGATGGGGTTTCAACATATTGTCCAGGCTGGTCTTGAACTCCTGAGCTCAAGCAATTCCCCCACGTTGGCCTCTCAAAATGCTGGGATTATAGGCATGAGCCCACCATGCCCAGCCCACATTTCCTTCAAATGTGCCCATTAAATCACTCAAATCCCACTAGGGCCTTCTCTCCTGTGATATCCAGAAGTCTCAGGATGCTTGAACTTTATCTCATTCAGGAGGTTGGTCCCTGATTTCTGTTCCCAGTCATTGCTACATTCATCCAAGGTGCTCCATGTCAAATCTGGCTGGGGCTCCCAATTTACAATGTTTGAATACACAGCTCCTTCAGCTGAAGGATCAGGTGAAGTTCTACTATCCACTACATCACCCAGAATAACTTGTGCAGATAATGGCTGTTGCCTGCCCAAAAGCCATTCCCTTTTCCTACTCTCTTGCTGGCATGTAATCCTACCTGATAGGGAACAATGGGAAATACATCAGGGGCTTCAGGAAAAGGTTTTTCTTAGTAAGAAATGCATGGGAGGAAAAACAGCTTTCCGTACACATTGAATGTGGTCACATGTACAAGTGATGCCTGGAACTACTACCACCATCATGAGACGATGAGGGGAGATGTTGTCAACATGCTGAGAATAGTGAGAGAAAAGACTGGAAGGCGTCTGGCTTCATTGCTGCATATTAGTTTGCTGAACCAAATCTGGAACCACTGTGCCTCTGAGCTTCTCATGGAAAGTAATATAGTTACTACTTAAGCCAATTTTAGCTGGGTATTGTGTCATTCATAGCCAAAAGCATCCTAACTGCGAAATACTCTATCTACGGGAAGGTTCACAACTGCAGGGGTCAACTGCTAACCCCAGCTCTTTTCCACCCTCATGGTGATTTTATCTACAGACATCAATCACATTTTACTGCTACTTAGTTAAGCCACCATGATTCTCCCCAACAAGTTTCAGTAGCTATGAATCCCTGACAGGAATGAGATTCTTATTCTTTGCCTCCCACCAAATGTTTGGACTCATTCAAATTTGCCTACAAATTCCTAAGCAACTGTCAATTCATTGTCTTGGTCCATTTTGTATTGCTGTACAGGAATACCTGAGGATGGGTAATTTATAAATAAAAAGGGACTATTTGGCTCACAATCCTGATGGCTGAAAAAATTTTAGATTGGGCATGTGTATCTGGTGAAGGCCTCAGGCTGTTTCTACTCATGGTGGAAAGTGATGGGAAACTGACTTGTGCAGAGATCACATGTTTACAAAGAATGGAAGCAAAAGAGAGGGACGTAAGGTTCCAGGCTCTTTTTAACAACCAGCTGTCATGGAAACTAGTAGAGTGAGAACTCACTGGCGCCGGCGGGAGGTCATTGATCTGTTCACGAGGGATTCAGCCCCTGACCCAAACACCTTCCATTGTACCCCACCTCCAACATCGGGGATCAAATTTAAACAAGAGATTTGGTGAGGACAAAGAAACCATATCCAGACTATAGCATTCATTACATCAAATTTTCTTACAGAATAAAAATGCAAAGTTTCTCCTCACTATGCATCTGCTACACAATAACTTTCTTCATAATTATAGAAGCAAAGTATGTTCATATAAAGAACTAGAAAATACAAAAAATAAAAAGACGAGAATTTCAACATACCATCCAGAAACATGTTCATTTCAGTATTTTTCTTTTGAATCTCATACCATGGAAATCATGCTGCATCTAATATTTTGTAACCCATTTTATTCACTGAACATTATATTGTTTTTCATTTTGCATTACTAGTCTTCAAACATCACAATGTTTAATTTTGGAAAATATCCTATTATGAGGATATACCCAAATATATTTAATCACTATATTATATAAAAAGAAGATATATAATATAGATGTTAAATCTATGGGTTCTGGAATCAAAATCCCCACTCCAATTTTTAGTAGATATGTGATCTTTAGCAAGTTGCTCAACCTTTTGGAGGCTTGGCTTTCTCATCTCCAAAATGGGTATAATAATAACACCTACCTGCTAGGCTTGTTGTGAGACACAAATAAGAGGGCTTAGTAGGATCTGGTACAAAGTTAATATTCAATAAAGATTTGTTATTGTTATTATAAAAATGTTAGGTTATTTTCCATTTCTCAAATAAAAATAGGGCATCCATGTCTCAAAACATCCGTGAATATACATCACATTTTGCATCTCTGATTAATTTTTGGAATCATCTCCTAGAAGGGGAATTCTTGGTTAATGCCTATTTGTTTTTTATAATTTATCAGATTTTTAAAAGATGAAAAAGAAAATTTAAGCCTCAAGAGGCAAGAGTGAAAAGAATACATTCCCTGAACAAAATAAATATTTTCCTACTCATTCTCCCAACATTATGGGCAGATTCACCCATTTCCTTAAAAGTTGTGCTTTCTTGGGCCGGGCGCGGTGGCTCAAGCCTGTAATCCCAGCACTTTGGGAGGCCGAGGCGGGTGGATCACAAGGTCAAGAGATCGAGACCATCCTGGTCAACACGGTGAAACCCCATCTCTACTAAAACTACAAAAAATTAGCTGGGCATGGTGGTGCGTGCCTGTAATCCCAGCTACTCAGGAGGCTGAGGCAGGAGACTTGCCTGAACCCAGGAGGCGGAGGTTGCGGTGAGCCGAGATCGCGCCATTGCACTCCAACCTGGGTAACAAGAGCGAAACTCCGTCTCAAAAAAAAAAAAAAAAAAAAAAAAAAAAAAAAGTTGTGCTTTCTCTTCCTTAGGTCGAAGTAGAGAAGTTCATCAATAGGTCAAAAGCAGCTCCTAACATAACAACACGTCTGTTTTGGGTACCACTCAGATGGCATGCTGGAATGGTATTTTCTTTTTCACTTACAGATTCTCACTTTCCTTTTGGAAAAGAAATGTGATTAAGCAAAAATCTGTGCTCTTTTATTCAGACAATTATTAAAAACTCATGGGAGCACAAGAAGTGGCCAAGAGGGTCCATTCTGGAGGGTCCCTTATTGTAAGTCTCCAGGTATAATTTTAATGAGCAATTAAGGAGTCTTGTCAATCAATTGTCAATTTCCTCAGCTATACTTCCCATTCATTCTACATTCTGAGTGAGGTTGTTAGCATATCCTTAGCTGCCTGCTTGCCACCACTTCTAAGAAAGGCCACAGCCTCTGTCCTGAATTCTTAGTTACTGGTTCATGAATTCTTTACCCATGATGGCAGACAATGAGAAAATAAAGAGAGGAAGAATGCATCTTCTGTCTTCCCTGCTCAGAAAATCCCTTCACCAGACTCACTTCTCCTACCTAATTCTTTGAGTCTTTAATGGCATAAGGGCCATTAAGGCATAAGAGCCATTAAGAAATATTCCACTAACTTCCAGCAGTTTGAAGTCCAGATTCTGTGACAGATATGTTTTAAAATATACCCTTCCTAAAAGGACGTGCCGTAACTTACATCTGTGCTACTTGCTTCTGCTGCCCTCCTGTGGCTTCCTGGGGTCCTAACAACCTGTGCAGCTTTTTGTCCAGCTGCCTGGTCTCACCCTTTGTCATCTGTTTTCTCTGCTGTTTATTCTCCTCTTTACTCTCATCTGTGATATCTGTAGGAACTCAGGCCTTCAATGACTCATCCAGATTCATTGCTTCAATTTGTCCCCAGGATTGCAATGTTATGCTCTGCTAGACTCTATTCCCTTTCAGCACTGGTGCTCCTCATGTGTGACTAAATGCTCTTTCTTCTTTGATAGGAAGTGTATATTCTTAGTAATGGTGCTTTGGTTAAGTGATTATTTGTTTAAAAATTATATTCTCAATCCTCATTTATAATATGCCACATAACAAGCGCCAATGATCAGGCTGGGCACATCTGTTAGCACAGCTTGGCTTGTTTACTGTATTACAGGCATTTGTAGGGAGACTTTCCCAGGAGCCTTTGTCTTTTATTTTTTACTTTTCTGACCTTGCGGTCAAATATGCCTTTTTTTTTTTTTTTTTTAAGCTCAGAGAGCCTTGTAAAAGTTTCATCTACAATCTAAGAAAGACTTCTAATTTAGAGTGTTTTGCCAAAATGAAATGTCTGATCTGCTTTATGAGAAATTAATTATTTCCCTTTTCCTGGCACTTTCTAAAGTTTTGAGGAATGATTTTTGTCTCCTTTCTGCATAGGAACATTCTTTGAAAATTAAAAAATAAAAATATTTGTGAGTTATGATGCCAAATTTCACCGAAAGACAATAGTAACTGGGGAAGACTGAGGTTTAGGATTAAGAATAGTTATCTACTCATAGTCACATAACATCAGTATTTTTTAAAGAATGCAGGTAAATGATGCTAGATCCTGGATATATGACATATACTAGGGATTTATGTTTTAATTTCTTTTATTGTTATTGTTATTTTGAGACAGAGTATAGCTCTGTCACCCAGGCTATAGTGCAGTGGTATGATCTTGGCTATCTGCAGCCTCTGCCTCCCAGTTTCAAGTGACTCTCATGCTTCAGCTTCCTGAGTAGCTGAGATATGGGTGCCCACCACCACACCTGGCTAATTTTTGTATGTTTTGGTAGAGATGAGTTCTCACCATGTTGGCCAGGCTGGTCTTGAACTTCTCACCTCAAGTGATCTGTCCATCTAGGCCTCCCAAAGTGCTAGGCCTAATTACAGGCATAAGCCACCGCCCCCAGCCTATACTAAATGATTTAGATATGAGGATGAGTATGATCTCTAGTGCTCTTTACCTCTGTGGCCAGGTCATTCAACCTCACAGCATCTCAGTTTATTCATCTTTAAAATAGAGATTATAATACATATTTGGCAGGGTTGTTATGACAAACAGATGTGACATTTTACACATTGTAAATCAAGATATAAACATAAAATGTTATTATTTATGCTCTGTTTTGGGTGGGGGATAAAGGAATACAGCATCAAAACAGCCAACCAACAGAGATGCTTCTCTATGGGCCCTTTATAAAACTTAACTAGTCGCAGATAATTCATAAAAATAAATTTTATTCTAAAGATAGTTTCTCCTATTGACCCATTGTAAATATGAGAACTTATTTTTCTTTATTTCTCATTTTTTTAAAAAAGGGATACATGTGCAGAACATGCAGGTTTGTCACATAGGTACATGTGTACCATGGTGATTTGCTGCACCTATTGACCTGTCTTCTAAATCTCCTCACCTCACCCCCTACCCCCCAACAGACCCTGGTGTGTGTTGTTCCCCACTCAGTGTCCATGTGTTCTCAATGTTCAACTTCCATTTATGAATGAGAACATGCTTGGTTTTCTGTTGCTGTGTTAGTTTGCTGAAGATGATGGCTTCCAGATTCATCCATGTCCTTGCAAAGAACATGATCTCATTCCTTTTTATGGCTGTATAGTATTTCATGGTATATATGTACCACACTTTCTTTATCCAGTCTGTCATTAATGGGCATTTGGGTTGGTTCCATGTCTTTGATATTGCAAATAGTACGGCAATAAACATACGTCTTTATAGTAGAATGATTAATGCTCCTTTGGGTATATAGCCAGTAATGGGATTGCTGAGTCAAATGGTATTTCTAGTTCTAGATTCTTAATTGCCATACTGTCTTCTACAATGAGAAGACAGAAAATATGAGAACATTTGTAGTGTATATAATTTACAGTTTCAACTATCAAAGCAAAAACTCCAAGGACAGATAGACCTTAGGTTGTAATTCGCAAAGCATTGAGTTTGCATTTGGGGGAGAAAATAAGACAATTCCAAGCTTAGTTAGATATTGTCACAAGTGATTCTGTCCAGTTCCTGAGTCCAGTTGATTTTAAGGTACAAGATTGACCTGAAACAGTCAAAATGGTCACCTTTCTTTTTTTTTTTTTTTTTTTTTTTTTTTTTTTGTGACGGAGTTTCGCTCTTGTTACCCAGGCTGAAGTGCAATGGCTCGATCTCGGCTCACTGCAACCTCCGCCTCCTGGGTTCAGGCAATTCTCCTGCCTCAGCCTCCTGAGTGGCTGGGACTACAGGCACGCGCCACCATGCCCAGCTAATTTTTTTGTGGTTTTAGTAGAGACAGGGTTTCACCATGTTGACCAGGATGGTCTCGATCTGTGATCGATGGTGGATCTGTGATCCACCCGCCTCGGCCTCCCAAAGTGCTGGGATTACAGGCTTGAGCCACCGCGCCCGGCTTAAAATGGTCACCTTTCAAGAGAAACAGAGAAAACATGGCAGAAAATGCACGAGTATCATTAACAAATTCCTCTACATGATTTCAAAGGTACATTCTGGGAAGGCTACTTCCTTTCCCAAGTCCCGTTGCTGCTGGCTTCAATGTGGGGCCACCTCATTTCATCAGCCATCATTCAGCACAACTGCCAACCAGTACTTACTCCCTTGGCTCTTAGGAAGTCTTAACTGTCATTTCAAAAGTCAGATTATATAATGGTTTAACTGAATCACTGCAGTTATTTTTGGCACGATAGCCTATATCAGATAAATTTTTAAAATAAGTAGAACACCTTTTATTTAAAAATTAAAAAAAAATTTTAGATTTAGGAAGTGTATGTAGAGGTTTGTTACATGGGTCTATTGAATGATGCTGAGGTTTGGGCTTTTAATGTTCTTGACACCCAAGTAGTGAATATAGCACCCAATGAATAGGTTTTCAGCCCATGTTCCCGGAATCCCCAGTGTTTGTTTGCATCGTTGTGTCTGTGTCTAAACAATATTTTAGCTCTCACTTAGATGTGAGAACATGTGGTATTGGGTTTTCTGTTTCTGTGTTAATTCACTTAGAATAATGGTCTCCAGCTGCATTTATGTTGTGGCAAAGGATATGATATCATTCTGTCATGGCTGAGTTGTATTCCATGGCGTATATGTACCACATTTTCTTTATCCAATCTACTATTCATAGGCACCTGGTAGAGCCCCCTTTTAAAACCAAACCCCACATGGAATTCCAATTCATAAAAGAGTTCAGACAGGGAGCTAGTCCACTTGAAGGAGGAGTTGGGAAAGTGTCTAAAATGTCTCAGACCCTCTTTCACCCCTTCTTCCAATCCTCTGGTAGTGGCTCTCCAGCCCCCTCCAAAGATCTTTAAGACTCTAGGCAACACAAGGTGAAAAAAAGTAATCTATGCCAATATGACAACTGGTTTTCTAAATAAGAAACCAGAACAAAATTCTACAGTAACTAAGGGATTAGATAGCAATGAAAGACACCAGATCAATCTCTGAAGATTCCTGAGGAGAGGAGCAAGGGAATTGTCTGGAATGATGGTTGTGTTCTATATCTCGACAGGAGTATGGGTCATACAGATGTAAGCTTTTGTCAAAACCAAAGTGGATCGATGATCTCACCATACATAAATAAAATAAAATAAAATAAAATAAAATAAAATAACTGAAGGCCAGATCCATCTGAAATCTGGTTGGTCTTCAGATAAATACTGACTCGTAGTCACTTAACTAAAAAGATGTCCTGTGACCTGAGTTTGTTTCATCTATAAAGATCAAGCACATGTTTATGGAGCATCACCTATTTTGGGTTATAATTCCAAATTAACTAACACGATTCAATGACATTAGATCAATGGTTGCAAAATGTATCACTGTTCAACTTATAGTCCCAATTTATCTTTGATGACAACGCAGAAAGAACCACCCTTATTAAATGGGTCAATACTTTGTACCATAATCAAGAGAATAAGTACTGTCATACCATAAAGACCATTCCCAGAAAAATGACTCATTAAAACAGCTGAATTTCAGGTCAAAAATAAAGTGTTAATTCTCAACTGGCACTAAGAATTAAGAATTTCATCCCTAAACAGCGGTTCATACAGTTTTTGGTTCTTTACATGCCTTCATGAATGTGATCCAATCTAAACATTTTCTCTGTAGATGTGTGCACATGCATACACAAATGCACATGCACACACTCTAAATATTGCAGGCATATTCAGAGGCTAAAACTCCCTGACGCCTATCCATGAATTCCAGGTAAAGAATCTGCACTCAAAATCTTTTCTCAGCTGCAGAAAATCTCATTTGAGAACAATCACTATAGTGTGGCAGAAAAATAAAAAATTCCTCAGGGGCAATGAGTTAATACTGTATTCCTGAGGTAGTTGGTTTTTATTGTTAAGGGTGGGGAGTTGGGGAGAGATAGCAAGGGGAGAGATGCCAGATGTAGGTGATGGGGAGGAAGGCAGCAAATCACACTGCCACGTGTGTACCTATGCAACAATCTTGCATGTTCTTCACATGTACCCCAAAACCTAAAATGCAATAAAATAAATAAATGAAAAAAAAAGAAATTAGTTTTCTCCAAATTGGCTCATGTCTATTAATATGTAAGATATGTGTAGCATTATCTGGTTTTCAGAGCACTGGCATATAATGCCATATGACTTACTTCAGGGATTTTATATAGTAGACATCCACTGAATTAAAATTTAAATTCCTGTGTCTCACCCAGCAATTCTAGAAGGTTTCAACTTCATTTGTGGATAGGAAAACTCAAGTACAGAGATACCCAAGATGAGTTGGCTAGTCAGCACCAGGCTGAAAGAGACTGAATCCTTGCTCCAGCACCAGCCCCATTCTTCTGGCTATGTTGCCAACCAAATGTTTTAAATAAGTAAATAGCAACAACAACAATAACGATAGTTATTCACTCTGGACCATGAATTTGGAATGAGAATTTTAAACATAGGTTTACACTAAGTGATAATCTTTTAAAATAATGAGCATATTCTTTATCATCTGGTGATTGTCTTAAACTGAGATTGCTACTTCCTTTCCAGTGTCCAAGTTTATATTTGTGCCTGCCACTGTGTTTGTACTGTGTGAAAGCCAAATAATTTCATGGCATCCCACAAAAAGGAAAGGTTTCCAGAAGTTGAAATAGAAAAATGTAATGAGAGATCTGTATTCACAGAGCACATAGTAGTTTGAGAAATATGCTCAATGAATGCTGATGTTGATTGAATAACTAGTTCCAAAAATATGTTTCTTCCAGAATACTAATTTGGCAGGAAATGTTATAATAAATATAAAGAAAGTCTGCTTCCACATCTAGAAATAAATGGAGTAAATTCTCATTTAATACAGATTTTACTTTTCTGAAAATACTAGCCTTAACGCTAACCTTCGGTAATTAAAATTGTTATGTAAAAATTTCTTACTTATAGGATTTTGATAAATTATAAGGTCCAAGTAACTAACCTGAACTATCAAACGAATTTTTGAAGTTTTATGTTTCATTTTGTGTAGCGAATCTGTGTGAGCAAGTCTTCTCTCTACTGGAAACAGAAGCCAAAATGCTGCAGGGCATAGAATCTGACAAAAACCCTCATCATTTTAAAGTTAAATTCAGCATCAGTTGATTTAGTGTCAGCAAACAATATTACCTGTCATGTTAAATTAATACTATTCACCTAAACTATGTTTTTACTTTATTCATGTATTTGTTTTGAATTAAATTTTTTATTTAATAAAACTTACAAGTATAAAAAGTTTATTTCTAGGTTTAGGTCTACATATTTTAATAATATTATAATAAAAACAAATCAATATTGGTGAAATTCATGAGAATGTCTTTCCTTTGAAAGGCACCCACATGTTACTCAAGTTTGAGAAACCCTGGTCCAGATTAGCATTGATTAATTTATCAGTATTCTTGAGATACATTTTTGCCATGTAATTATCCAATTTCTCAAGCTTATCCACAAGGAGATCATGACAAATTTTGTCAATTATCTTAATAAAATCAATACTTTTGGTGCCTATGATATTCCCATGGTCTATTTTTTTAGTGATGCTATCAAAAAAATAATCAACTTTGGAATGGAGTGTAGCGGGTCACTTCATTTATCTGGAGACTCAGTGAAAGCCACAGGTGTTTCATCTGATCCACTCTGAAGCCCATTCATCACTATAGAGGAGATGAACATCAGAATGAGACTTAAGAAGCTTTGGTATCATGTGGCTAGCTTTGGGACTCTAGGGATCCTCCACTACATTTTGGATAAGAAAGGACTCTAGGGGACATAGAAGGTCTCAACACTGGGCCACAGTTTCCATCCCCCTCTGTCCTCCACTCTTGGTACATGGAGTGATGTCATCTCTGCTGTAGCTCAAGATCTGCCTGCATCTCAATCACCAACTGCAAGTAACCATGGTGGTCTACCTCTTTCTGGAAAGGACCATTCTTCTATTCCATGTCCAAAGTTTAATCCCAGCCAGTCTCTAGATGCTGACCACGTGAACTCTCATCTGTTTTCTGGTGTCCTTTGAGGTTGTACATCCCCATCTAAGCAGTCACTGATGGCTGCATATTCTAACCGACCTTCTGATCCTAATTCTGCCCAGCTCCAATGGCAACTTGTGCTGCCCTATGGCTGCTCTAAACCCTAGAACTAATAGAATCTTCATGCAATTTTATCGCCAATGTCTGTAGGGTCTGTGAGATGAGGAAACTTTTTTCTTTTGTTCACCTTCCAATTTTGGTATGGAGCATGGTATGCAACATTTAGTGGGCTTTCAATAAATGCTTATTCAATGTATGAATGAAAGCCTTAGAACACCCCCAACCTAACAATTAAACAAGTATTCGAAGCATATATCTCTGGCTTCAGAACATAAATAATTTTTTTAAAATTCCAGGTTACTTCATTTGTGTGGTCTCCAGATCCAGTAGCTCTTTCCTTGTGGACATTTTAGCTTTTATGGGACTCAAACAAAAGGGTCTCCTAGTGCCTTTCTCAATCATGCAGTGGAAATGAGTGCATAACCCCCAAGCCTGGAAGTCAGCATCCCTTCTCATTCAAGAGATTAAAGTGAGAGAGTTCCAGTTGTCCAAATAGTAGAGCCAGAGACTTCTTTACCTCGAGAACTGGAGGAAATTTTTCTTTATTCTGCTTGGAAGTTTAGAAGTCCAATGGGAAAACAAAATAGGTTAAAACAATTGGTTTCTAGGAAGATGTCTGTAGTTACACTGCTTGCTTCACTTTGCTTCATCAGAAAGACTCCTGGGTGACACCTGAGCAAAATGTACCCATCTATTCAGGTAATCCTATTTTTACCTTTGCTTAAGAATGTATCAGTCCTATTTCTCATTTTAATACTCACTTCAACTAAATTTTCCAAAGTAAAAGGCTGTGATTATGACCTAACTCTCAAAATTTTTACTATAAATTCAGATTATACTCCAGGAACCCAGGATCTTCTCACACCAGAAAAAGCTGACTTACGACCACAAAGCCACGTTATCATTAAATAATGATATATTTGAAACTAGGTAGCCAATCTATAAATAGGACGATTAATAATACCTAGCCAATATCTCATCTTAAAATAAAAATTACATCAATTTTTAGAATCTCATTACGTGCCAGTATGGCAGATTATATTTTCAGAGAAGGCTACAGAAATATTCCTGGCCCCACATGCCACCACTCAACAAGCAGAGAGTCTGTTTCTCCTCCTCTTGAAATCAGGTTGATGTTTGTGACTATCTGCCCGAATGAATGGAATCCAGTGGAAGCAACACTGCCTACTTCCAAGATAAGGTCATGAGAGTTTCTTTCATCTGGTTCTCTATCCTGGGATGTTTACCCTTGAAATTCAGGGATGATGTGAGGAAACCCAGGTCACATGGAGAGGCCATGTGTGGGTGTTCTGCAGACTGGCCCTTCAGAAGTCTCAACACACAGCATTACTGCCAGACATATAAGCATTCAAGTGAGTACAGCCCCTGGTCTTTAAGCTACCCCCACTGGAAGGGGGGTGGAGCAGAAATGAACTATTCCCACCATATCTTGCCTAAACTGAAGCAAAATAAATATTGCAGTTGCTTTAGGCCACTAGGTTTGGGCTATTTGTTAAGAAACAATAGAGAACTGAAACAATCAAATGAGGTTCTCCTATTCAATCCTCACAATCCCTGAATATTTTACATTCCACATATAACTGAGAGGTTTGTATTAATAACATCATATTGCCAGTGAATAAACAGGCACTGTGGAAATGCTAAGACCTGGAAATGCATTAGTGAAGTTGCCAGACATGGTTCCTGTCTTTACCAAGCTTACAGGGCAGACTGACTGTGTTCATTTCTTTGTAACCATAAACTATAAGCCAGCAAGGACACTGCTGAGCTTCACTATAAATAGAAGGACAAAGGATCATCTTTTCTCTAGGCGGGTCTTAATCTTAACACTCTCCATCAGAAAGAAATCAAATCGTGTTTCTTTTGGCTTCAAATGCAGTGTATATGACAATTAGTTATATTTTTGCATTAGAATTTCACAGATTGAGTCAAGTTTTCCTAAGGTTTGCTTTTGTTTCAGCTTTAATGGGATATAATTGACAAATAGAAATTGTATACATCTAAATTGCAAAAATTAGTGTTTATATATATGTAAATACATAGACACATAAACACACACACACACACAATTATCAAGCTGGTTAACATATCCATCACCTTATATAGTTATTTTTTGTGTGTGGTGAAAACACTTCATATCTAGCCCTGTAGCAAATTTCAAATACACAATACAGCATTTTATCTGTAGTCATGATGTCAAATTTAAACTTTGTACCCTTTGATCAACATCTTCCCGTTTCTACCATCCTCTAACACCTGTCAACTACCATTCTATTCTCAGTTTCTATGAGTTCGAATATTTTGGACTTCACATGGAAGTGAGATCATGCAGCATTTGTATTTGTGTGTCTGGTTTCTTAGCACAGTGTCTTCCAGGTTTACACATGTTGTCACAAATGGCATATTTTATTCCTTTTTAAGGCTGACTAGTATTCCATTTTATGTATATACCACATTTTCTTTATCCAGCCATCTACCGATGGACATTTAGGTTGTTTCCATATATTGGCTGTTGTGAAAAATGCCCCCAGTGAACATGTAAGTGCAGATATCTCTTCAAGATACTGATTTCCTTTGGATATATACCCGGAAGCGGAGTTCCTGGATTACATGTAGTTCTATTTTTAATTCTTTGAGGAACTTTCATACTGTTTTCTATATGGCTATACGAATTTACATTCCTACCAACAGCGTACAAGTTTCCTTTTTCTTCACATTCCCACCAACACTTGTTATCATTTACCTTCCTAATAACCGTCCTGACAAGTGTGAGGTGGTATGTCACTGTGGTTTTGATTTGCATTTCCCTGATGATAAGTGATGTTGAAAACCTTTTCATATGCATGTTAGCTGTTTCAAGATCTTTCATTAAGCTACAATGTGGTCCGAGGTTGTTGGAACTGTCATTAGGAAAATGAAGGGGTTTGGGTCCTGGGCAGGCAGGACTGACCCTGGATGGTAGCAGAGGGGAGCTGAAGCCGTATCACAGGCTGCTTTAATGTTCACAGTCTGGTTGAGTTCAGTGGTCCTTTTACTAGGGGCAAGAAAAAGCATAGGTGCACCCAGCCACCAGGGTGCAGGCCTGAATCCTCAAAGTGGTCCTCATCAGTCCTAGACTCCATTGGGGCTTTACCATCCCTTACCTGTACCCCAAAACTCCCACAAACTTTCTGAGAATGGATAAGCCTGTCCTCAGAGGCCACCAAGCCTTCTCCAGGACGTTCAAATGAGCAGGTCTAAATTTGTAGTGCCCTGTGTCTGGGAGTTTTTGGTTTGTTAGTATATAGAGTCAAATCAGAAGTTTTCCTAGAATCAAAATTAAGCCCGAAAAGCCCAACAGGCTGCTCTACCATCATCTGAATTAGCAGTGTACCTGGGGAAAGAGAACATAGAGAACCTCTAAGAACGTTTCAGAAAGTGGGCGAGTGAGAGTCAAGGCCCAGAGAAGCAAACTTAAGACTTCTAAGTGACCACCTGAAACCTGCCCCAGAAACTTGTCAAAACTTTTCTCTACTCCTGCTGCCCCACCCCTAAACGTAGGTGGCTGCATTGTTTCCACTCCAGAGTGCTTTCTTTAAGCAGTCACACTCACAGCATGCTGGGCTTCATATCAAAGCAAGTCCCATTGCATATTTGATTAACACATTAGCTCCCAAACCAACTAACTCAACTAACATCTGCATCCTGTCCTCTTCTGCAGTGGAGGTGGCATGGGAATTTTTTTGATAATCATGCTGTTGATTTCTCCATCTTGCCTCTCAAGTTTAATATATATCCTCTGTCTAGTTATGGTCTTGGGTCCTACCTACTCCCTTTATCCTTGCAATTCACAGTTGATCTGATCCTAAGACCCATTTCATCCAGATATTGCTCCTATCTGATATATCCCCACCCTGCAGAGCCAATGCAGATGTAAACTTATTCAACCAACTCTCAACACTAAGGAAAAGAACAAAGTAAAATAACATGTATTAATCAACTGCAGAATATTGCTGAGAGCACACTGGACTAAACTTTTATATTTCTTTCATTTCAACCTCATTTACTGGAAGTAAAATGGTAGATGCTTAAAATCAACATGAGTAACATCAACCTAGTTTTGAAAAGCATCATCTGTCTAGCAAGAACTCCCTGCAAGTACTTTTTATATTCTTTCACTTTATAAAGGTAAGATTGTTCAACTAACTATAGTTTATCTTTAATGTTTTATAACTCCTCAGGTTTTTGGCTCACATATTTTCCAATGTATTTATGATTATTTCAGATACCCAAGGTCATTAACATATTGTCTGTGACTTTGAGGTCTAGGCAATGGAAGTTATACTTCCCCCATTAACAACATCACACAATCTCAAATGGCAACTTCTGAATCTTGGTTTTAGGTGATGGTGGCAATCTGGGTTTCATTATTAAAGAGAGATAAGGCGACAGATTGGGCTGGTTCTCACTCTCTTGGAATAACAGCCTTAAGTATTTGGAAAATGTGAGCACAAAAATATTTAAGGATTTGAAGAATGTAGGTTATTTTCCATCTGGAAGAGAAAGTGTAGAAGATTATCACCCAAACAATTTTGATATTGGTTTTTATCTTTCTGCAATAAGCAGACCATGGTCGACAGAATCCGCTTGCTGCCATTTACGATAAGACTGCGGAATTACTCAAATCTCTAGCAACTCCATTTATTTTTAGCTTCATGTTTAGTTAGCAACAGTGGAATCTAGGTGCCAACATGCTTTTAGCAGATACTATCCAGATCTGCCAGTGATTTAAACTGCTCATGACCATGTAGGGATACAATACAGGAAAAGTAATGAAAAGGAGTTTTACATGAGAGAATGTTCAAAAAAGTTTCACAGGTTAGAGTTCAACTTCAACTATAAATGTCAATTTATTGTAACTTTTCTCTTCTTGCTCGTAGTACTCACGTCTGTAAAACTGAAATAGGAAAGGAAATCATTTTGGATTATCTTTTTCAAGGACAAATATTTTATTTTCGTTTTTTAAACTGATAAAAATTGCATGTTATGTACAACATGATGTTTTGAGATATACATACATTGTCAAATGGTTCACTGAGCTAATTAACATATGTATTACCTCATGTACTTATTTTTGTGATAAGAACACAAAACCTATTCTTTTATTAACTTTCAAAATACAATACATTGTTATTAACTATAGCCACCATATGGCACAATAGCTCTCTCGAAGTTATTCCTCCTATCTAAAATTTTGTATCCTTTGACCAAAACCTCCCAATCCATCACCCAGCACCTCCTAACTAACACTCTACTCTCTATTTCTTTAAGTTTGAATTTATTAGATTCCACATAGACGTGAGATCATGTGGATTTGTCTTTCTGTGCCTGGCTTATTTCATTCAGTGTAATGTCCTTGATATTATTGAAAATGACAATATTTTCTTCTTTTAAGGCTGAACAGTAATCTATTGTGTATCTATATATCATATTTTTAAATCTGTTTATCTATTGATGAACATTTAGGTTTTCATGTCTTGGTTATTGTGAATAATGTAGTGAGCATGGAAGTGCACATATCTCTCCAACATATGTGTCCTTAAGTGTGAAGTAAGTCTCTTGTAGGCAGTATATATTTGTTCTGATTTTTAAAAAATCTATTCAGCCACTCTCTGTCCTTTGATTGGAGAA
Organism: Sapajus apella; assembly: GCF_009761245.1. Taxonomy (NCBI): domain Eukaryota; kingdom Metazoa; phylum Chordata; class Mammalia; order Primates; family Cebidae; genus Sapajus; species Sapajus apella. The sequence goes on along the minus strand of NW_022437014.1, from coordinate 9,165,676 downwards.
TTTAGTCCATTTATATTAAGGTAATTATTGATAGGTAAGAACTTAACTACTTAAGTTCTTAATTTTGTTAATTGTTTTCTGTTTGTTTGTTTGTTTTTTGTAGATCCTTTGCTTCTTTTTGTCTTTTTTCCACTGTGATTATCTAATTTTCTCAGCTGGTATGCTTTTATTCCTTTTTGTGTGTCTACCGTAGGTTTTTGCTTTGTGGTTACCAGGAAACTTAACATGAACTATCTTACAGTTATAACAGGCTATTTTAAGCCGTTAACAACTTAACTTTGATTACATACAAAAACTCTACACTAGGCAGGCTTCAAGATGGCTAACAAGAGGCATCTGGCATCCACCTCCTCCAGAAAGAAGAACCAACATACTGAGTAGATAATCACCCATTGAATAGATTGTCTAAGAGAGAACACTGAAATTCAACAGAGAAGTGAGAGGACACACCTAAGGCAAGGAAGGAAAGGGAAGGGAGGAAGCCTGCTTGGCCAGGAACAGCTGGGAGCCTAGAGAGGTTCTCCAATGCAGGGAAAAGTAAGTGACAGTTCCCCAGGGGTCTATATTACCACTGAAGACTCCTGCAATCTTAGCCATGGGTGAGCACTTCCACCCTCTGGCATGAAACTGAAATAGGGAGCTGGCTGGAGATCACACAATGGCATTGCTCCAGAAAGCGAGGTAACACTGGGTCCCACACACCTCCTGAATCCTAAACAGCTACAGCACAGTGCCATTTTGAGAGCCAGCCCTCACCAGACTTTATTCTGCCCTGGGGCCCAACAGCTCCTGCATCTCCACAATAAGAAGCATCTTTGCATTGAGCCCCATTGACATCCCCTGCCTGCAGCTTCTGCCACTGCTGGCTGCTGCCACCAGGGCCAAGATGAAAGCCACTGGCAGCAACAGCACTGCCCCCAGCAGTGGGGCTGCTATACACTTTCATGCACCCTGAGAACAGGCTCCACCACCACTGCTGACTGCTGTTGCCACGTGATAAAGTGCATGCCAGTGAAGTGATCACACCACCTCTAGCTGTGGGGCTGCTGTGCATTTACAAGCACCCTAAGGACAAGCTGCCCCCACCCACAGCAACTGTCCCTGCTAGCTGCCATCACCATGGCCAAAGCATAAGCCACTGGTAGCAACACCAGTACTCCCAGTAGCAGGGTGGCCATGCATTTACAAGTGCCATGAGGACAGGTTCCCTGGCTGACAGCTGCCACCTGGAGCAGAAGCCACCTTCCTATGGCTTCTGTCACTGAAAGCAATCCTATACTCCCTGGCAGCAGAGCTGCAGCACAGTTGCTCCTGCCCCACCCCACAAGCTCTCTGCTTGGGGCCTGGGGATCATCCTGCCCCTAGCCATAATAGCCGGTTTCTGTAGGCACCACTGGGGCACTTGAGGATAGGCCCATTCAGCCTGGCTTCACTACCACCAGTGCTCAATCACACCATCCAGGGGCCTGGAGATCAGCCTGCCCCATCTATGACTATTTGCACCTGAGCACTCCTCTGGGAGCCTGAGGAGAAGCCCGCCCAGCTTGCAGCTATCACCAACTGACACCTACCCACATGCACCACTTGTGGGCCTGTGGACTGACCCAGGCAGCCGGTCATAGACACTACTGATACCAGTTCAAACCTCTTGGGAGCCAAAAGGTTATTGACCATTGCTGCTGTCACTGCCTACACCACACCTGCTGTCCAGGGGCCTGGAAACCTGCCTGCCTGCCTGTCCTACCCTGACACTGCTGTACTCAAGCAAGTTGCTTAGAGACCCAAGAATCAGCCCACTTGGATCCACTAACACTGGTGCTGACATACACAACCCTGGGGCTCAAAGACAGGTACAGGCAGCCATTGCTACCACCACTGGAGCCCAGAGGCTGGCCCACCTGACATCCCTGTCCCCAATATAACTTCACCACTGCCTTCACTAACAGTTGCACCCTAAGCCACTGAGGAAACCACAGACACCACTGATGCGGTTTATAGCCAAAGAAATTGTGTGAAAACTACACTAAGGTAAGCACCCAGAATTAAAGGCTAAGTGCCCTATTCAGCCAAATCCATAGATATATTTTAAGGAAAAGTTATCCCCTACAAAAACAAATTTAAAATATTGGAAGAAATGACTGTTATACTACCTACACAAATATTAGTATAAGAACACAAGAAACATGAAATAGCCAAAAAATATGACAGCTCTAAAAGGAACATAATAATTCTCCAGAAAGAGATTCCACTGAAGAAGAAATTTGTGAAATTTTGGAAAAAAATTCAAAATAATAATATTAAAGCAGCATAGTGAGATACAAGATGTCAGGTCCAGGGTCAGGTTCCAGCCCATGCTGAGGTCAAGAGGGAGTGGGTGGATGAGTGGCTGATAACTGAAAGAACACTCGGGGGGCTGTAGGTAGGTGAAATACAGCTTTATTCAGCAGCTCTCTTATATTGTCTGTTTCTTTCTCAGCTGCCTGCTCCAGCCACTGCCATGCACTGTTGTATGGCTGGCTATCCCTTCAAGGTCAACAGCTTAACTCTTTTTCTCTCTGGGCACAAACAAGCCAAGCTGTATCCTGGCTCTGTCCATCTGCAAGACAAACAGCTCTGGATCTCTCTCTTTCTCTGAGGGCAAGTATGCCTTTACAGCATCAGCAGGACAATTATATCTTTTACAGACAATAGTGGCTCCACGCCAAGTGATGAGCCTTCCCATGTCATGGCTGCATGGCTGTGATTATATAACAAGTGGAGTTATGTACCTGCGCTACAAACTCACTTACTCATACAGGATATTTACCTTGGCCTATCCTGGACCAAAGCACATCCGTGACCTTATACAAGAGAACACAGCTAGACAATACAAAGAAATTAGAAAAACAAATGAGGATATGAATGAGAAATCTGTCAAAGAGATAGATATAATTTAAAAAAACAAAACTGAAACTGAAGAATTCATTGAATGAAAATAAAAATACATTAAAAGAGCTTCAACAAAATACTAGATCAAGCAGAAGAAAGAATTTCAGAACCTGAAGATAGGTCTTTTGAAATAACCCAGTTGCACAAAAATAAAGAAAAAGAATAAACAAGCCCCTGTGACTTATAGGTCACCATTAAGCAACCAAATAGTCAAATTTGTAGTGTCCCAGAGAGTTAAAAGAAAAGCAAAGAGATATAAAACATATTTAATAAAACACTAGCAGGAAAGCCCCAAGTCTAGTAAGAAATTTATACATTCAGATACAGGAATCTCAGAGGGCAAGTATTGTATCCCCGGATAGATACAATTAAAAATGAATGTCTTCTCCACAGCACATTATAGTCAAACAGTTAAAAGTAAAAGACAAAAACAGGATTGTAAAAACAGCAAGAGAAATGCATCTAGTCACTTATAAAGGGGAACTCCCATCAGACTAATAGTGGATTTATCAGCAGAAACTTCACAGGCCAGGAGAGAGTGGGATAATATATTCAAAGTGCTGAAAGAAATAAACTGCCAACCAAGAATACTATACCCAGAAAAGTTATCCTTCATAAATGAAGGAGAAATAGTCTTTTCCAGACAAGCAAAAGCTGAGGGAATTCATCACCACTGGAATGGCCCTACAAGAAATGCCTAAGGGAGTCCTACACTTGGAAGCAAAAGGATAAATCTACTATCATGAAAACACAGGAAAGTATAAACCCACTGGTAAAGAAAACATACAAATATGAAAGAGAAATGATGCAATTATTATCACTACAGAAAAACTATCAAACCACAATGATAAGCAATAGCAAAATAAGGTAACTATAGTTAACAACAATATATGTATATTTAAAATATCTAGAAGAGGGTGAAATGTTCCCAACACATAGATATGATACATACTTGTGGCAATAAATCCCCTAAATACCCTTATCAATTAAGAAAAAGAACAAGAAGAGCTGAAATTTATAGTTAGCAACCCTAGAGGAAGATTTCTTCCTTTTTCTGTTCATAATTAGACTAGGCTCTTGAATGCCCCATTTGCATCTATTCATCATTGTGGAATGACTTCAAAAGAAAAATTTATGTTATATCTGTATTCTAACCTCAAAAAAAGGTTATAATTTTACTCTATACTTTTACTCCAATCTATCTCCATGTTATGTTTTTGATGTCACAATTATATCTTTTTATGTCGTGTACCATTTACCAAAGAATTACAGCTTTTTAAAAACTATTATTTTTAATAGTTTTGTTTTTCAACCTTTACATTAAAGATGCAAATGAATCTTATGGTATTAAAATATTCTGAATTTGATAATATACCTATTTTAACAGTGAGTTTTATAGTTTCATATGCTTTTGTGTTACTAATTGGTGTCCTATTCTTTCAGCTTAAAAAACTCTTTTTAACATTTCTTGTAAACAAAGGCCTGTGGTAATGAACTCCCTGTGTTAGTCTGGGAACATTGATTTTTTCATCATTCCTAAGGGACAGCTTAGCCATGTATAGTTTTCTTGGTTGAAGGTGTCATTCTTTAGTTCTTTGAATATATAATTCCTCTCTTCTGAGCTGTCAGTTTTTGCTGAGAAATCTGTTAGTCTTATTGGAATTCCTTCATTTGCTTATTTTCCTTTGCTGCTTTTAGGATCCTCTCTTGGTCTTTGACATTTGACTCTTTGATTATAACGGGCTTATATCTTGCAATATTAATTTCTAAAAAGACAAAATTCAGTTATCAGTAGACTGTCTTTTAAGAGACAGACTTCCCTCATCACACATACTAGATCACACATACTAGACCTCAGGAATTTCTGTTGCATTGGTCAGTGTTCAGTTTCTGTGTGGTTTTGGTTTGAATTGAATCTGACTGCAGACCTCTGACCTTCCTGTATCTGGATATTTATATTCTTCTCCAGATTTTGAAAGTTTTCTGTTATTTTTTATTTAAGAAGCTCCTACCTCTTTATTGTCTCTTCTCCTTTATGAACTCCTATAATCCAAACATTTTCTCTTTTGATGTTGTCCCATAATTTCTGTATGTTTTCTTCATTCCTTTTGATTCTTTTTTTTTTCTGTTTTTATTTTCCAGATAAACTGTTTTCAAGTTCATAATTTCTTCTAATTTATCAGTTCTGCTGTTAATGCTATCTTTTGCATTTTTAATTTTATTCTTTATATTTTTCAGCTCCCAAACCTAACTTTTTAAATGATTTCATCTCCTTATTAAATTTATCATTTTGGTAATTTATTGCTTTCCTGATTTTATTAAACAACCCATCTGTATTTTTATGAAATTCACTGAGCTTCCTTGAAACAATTATTTTGAATTATTTGTCAGGCAATTTTTATATTTTCATTTCTTTGAGGTCAAGTACTGGGAGATTATTGTGTTTCTTTTGTGTTGTTGTTATATCTTTGTTTATTTTTCTTTCATGTTTCTTGTTACTTTGTGTTGATATCAGTGCATTTGAAGAAGAAGGCACTTGATGCAGTCTTTTCAGACTGGCTATGTCTGAGAAATCACTTCACCAGTAAGCCCATCCAGATATTTTCTGCAGGATGCCTGGCATGGCCTGTGGGTCAGCTTGCTACTAGAGTCCTTGAGCAGGCTGGCCCAGTGCCTGGGTCAGCAGGTGGGTGGGCTTGGTACCTGATCTGGGTCTAGCAGCCTGAGGAGTTGACCTGGTGCTTCAGTCTGTGGGGGTGAGCCTGGCACTGACATCTACTGTGATGGGCTTGGTACCTGAGTCTTTTGGACCATAAGGCTGCAGGGGCTAGCCTAGAGGGCCACAGGGACTAGCCTGACATTGGGCAGGCCTGGAGCTTATATCTATAGGTGCTGGCCTCATGCCTAAGGCCAAGAGTATTGACCTGGTACTAGGGAAAGTTCAAAGTGTGGGGCTGTGTGGACAAGTTGAATCTGGGCTGGTCTGAAAACTTTGGTGGACCTGGAGCCTGAAGCTACATGGGCTGGCCTGTATGGAGAAATATTTTCAATAGCCAAAGGGCTTATATCTTGCATTTAATTTCTAAAAAGACCAAATTATGTTTTCAATTGCTAAATACTCCCCTGCTCCTAAGAGACAGTCTTCCTTCGGTATGAACGGAGGCCACACATACCAGACCTCAGAAAATTCTGTAGCAATGATCAGTTCTCAGGAAATCTGGATAAGCTGATTTTCCCAGGCTAGAGCTTCCCGAGCAATTAAATCTGCATTACTGAATGTAAAAGCTTTCACTTGAGGTACTCATTCTGGTCATCCCTTTTGTGATATTCTACATTTAAATCAGACCACCTAAAATGAATAACAATGTAACCAGCAGTTATCAACATTTTTGAAAATAAAGCCAAAACTGAATAGTCCAAGAGATATTCACTGTTTATATTATCTGCTTCCTCATGGTGTTACATGTGAATAAATAAAAGTATCGAAGAAAGGAACAGAAGACCAGAATGAACATCTGGGAAAATGCACGACAAATCTGCACTCCATTCACCCTCTAATTTCATTTCTGTCCTTTGCACCCACCCATTCTGGTTCTATAGCAGTACATAGGTTTGTAGAAGACAATCACTATCTTGCTCTGCAACATTAACTCACGTAGTGAGATTGCAAGAGATTACAAAACTTGAATAAAAGGAAGCCAATCCAATATATGTATTTTTTAATCTGAATAAATAATTTAATGTAACTGAGAGCAAAAAACTCTCTTTCTCTCTTTTTCTTGTCTTTGACCATCAAGGAAGACTTAGAAATGCTATTGTAATTATTATAGCTTACATTCTATAATTTCTTGACACCCTGGAGTATATAGAAAATGAAAATATAATGTTTTATCTTGATGGACTGAAATGGAAAAACCTTCTGTTGATGGGATCTCTCTGGAATGTGATGATTTGTGTGATTGCAATTGCAGAGCCAGCTAAAATAGCATCTGAATTCTCCAATGTCTTCCTTCTGTCAAAAGGAACATTTCCATGAAACTACTTTTATAGCTTAGAATGGTGCCTGCTATCCAAAAGGAGCTTTAAATGACAATTAAGTAATCAATAACTTTGTCTAAATGTACAGCAATTAGAACTATTTTCAAAGTTTTGAAAGATTGTTCTGACCTTCTCTTTCCTTTGCCAAGATTAGATGGAATCAGGAAAATAAGCGGCTTGGAGATGCCTAAGACTGAAGGTTTGGTGAAGTCTCCTTAGAGACAATAGGTGAGTCCGGACTATTTTCAAAATTAAAATATATCTGTACCTTCAGAGCAATTTTTAAATTTTTAATTATTATAATTAACTGGGGAAAATGGGACGCCGTAATGACAGAATATTTCCCCTGTAAAAAGCAATAACAACAACAATAACAACAAAATCCAGCTAACCCAAACCATCAGGTGTGGAGTTGAACTAACCCCGTTTTTTTGTGTGGAGTTCACCAACATAACATATACATTCAAGGTTCATCATTTTCATTATTTTTCTCGACTTTGTTTCTTATTCAGACTTCCATTCTCTTTACCATATGGTTACCTTTTTCAATGTGCTTGATGTGTGCCTTTTTGTATGACTAGATACTTTTGTATGTGTCTATTAACTTATATAATGGCACTGTGGTATAGATAATGTTTTGTTTATTACTCATGCGACAACATTATGCCTTTAAGATTTACCCATGTTGTTCTACATGCATCAAATGCATTGCGTCTGTGGTGTGCATCTGCCATTTTCTCTCTATCATTTCCCAGTGTAACTTCCAACTCCTCACTGTAACAAGAGTCATTATAATGAATATTATAATTCTTATAATGAATATTATTTTATAGTCTTTTATAAAACAGTTTCCTTAGGATATGAATCCAGGAGTGAAATTCCATAGTTATATATACATTCTTAATTTTACTGAGTACCTTAGTACCCACTCTTGCTTTCTAGGACAACCAAGCTAGTTTACTCCTTCACCAACAGTACTTGAGAGTTTCTGTCTCTTCACCTTCTCAATATTTGATAGTATCTTCCTAATATTTGATAATTTAATGGTCATAAAGAGGCATATTATTTTAAAATGTTGAGATTTTGGTATATCCTTTTGCAGGAAGGCTGAATACATTTTGTTTGTGTGAGGTTAGTTGCATTATATTAGGTAAGAACATGCTGTTTCTTCAAAATCTGAGAACCAGGAAGAGTGTGTGTATGGATGCTGATGGGGTGTTGAGACAGACATGATGGATACTCAGTGTAGTCTGTTTTGTCAGCCCTTCCAATGATTCTGTGAACTCTTCATATCCTTTAGTAAACCTCTTTCTGCTCAAAATAGTTAGATGGGATTCTGTTGCTGTTAACTAAGAAGACTGGCCTGTGCAGTAATTGGTACCATAAATGGTTGCAAATCTTCAAGGAGTAAAATGGGAATGTAAGATTGCCTATTGAGATAGGTTAGGTTTGAATGCAATAAGGATCTGGTTCTTATTATAAGACAGGTCCCTGCAGGATTTATCAGTGGAATTTTATTTTTCCATATATATTTTTAATAGATTTGATAAAAGCTTCAAAAACACTCTTGGATTTATTATTAAAATGACATTAAATTTATAGAACAATCTTGGGATAATTCACATCATTACAATATTAAGTTGTCCATCAGTGAATACGGTATGGCTCTTTATTTATTTAGGCTTTCTTTTAGATCCTATAATAATGTTTTTAAATTTTCCCTGTAAAAGTTATGTGGATTTTTTAAAGATTATTTCCATTTCTGGATGCTGTTCATTCCTCTTCTAGTACGGTAACAACTCTGCTTTGCTATCGAGGAAATTATGAAACATTCTAATGTTAACCATTATAACCATATTATATAACTGCTATAAAATAGAAAAAGAATGGTGGAAAGAAAAATAAGTTGTTTATTTTCTACAAATATGTATCTCAGATTTTTGAAAATGCTCTTGTGGATAATGCATTTCTACTGCATTTTTCTAGTTAGTTATTGCTGGTGTAAAGAAATAGCATGGGCTAAGAAAATCTGCTGCACTCTCTTATTAGTTCTAACAGTTTTTTAGCTGATGCAGCTTTTTAAAATGTAGGTGATCTTAACATTTTCATTTCATTTTACTTTCCCAGCTTCTAACCTTTAGCCTCTTATTTATTGCCATATTTCACTGGCTAGGATTCCAACACCATGTTGATCAGGATAGACATTAGAGAAAGACTATTCTTGTCCCCAGCCCTAAAGAGAATGCGTAAAGGGACTGCACAATAATCTTAAGAAATACTGAAGACTATACAATCTGGCCTCCCATTTGCTCCCCCAGGCCTCTCTCTGAGGCCTGCCCATCCCTGTACTCCAGCACTGTTCTTTTCTGCAACCGCCTTCCTCAGTTGTAATTACTTGTTCTTGGAGTATGGAATAGGGGGAGCAGACGGAGAGTTGGGGAGTCCAGGGCCAACTCAATTGTCTGCACTTATTTTATTCCTCCCCACTTCTCCTGGGCTCAAACACAGCCCTTGTGTTACTCACACTGATCTGGGCTTCTCTTTTTGTCTCAGGCTGTGGCAGGGAAAGGAAGATCCACTCAGGGCCCTCCTTCTACACCCACGCTTCCTCCATCTATGAGCCCTTGCCCTTTTCTGTCCTACGCTGTCATTTTCAGCTGGAACCTGGGAACCAGCCAACTTCTGTCTCCTCAGAGACTTTTTAGTTTTTCCAGTATCTTCTTAGATATATCATTTTCCCTCTCACTTCTCTGGTGACTTCAGGATAGCGTTTAAAATAGGGATCCAGAAATTCCATCAAGTAACATCTTACATTTTTGCTGTCTGTTGTCTAAAAATGAAAACAACAGACGCAAAATGTGATTGACAATGTGTGATTCCCACAAACTACATGGCCAAACTGTGAAACACTATCTGGGAAGTACTGTGAGAGTTGGCCTAAGACTAGAAAGGAGACTGAAAGATGGCTCATGGCTTCACATACCTTGGGCCAAAAAGAGATTTCCTTAACAAGATAGTATACAGTCCTGAAAGACATTGATACAGTTTGGTTGTGTCTCCACCCAAATCTCATCTTAAGTTATAGCTCCCATAATTCCCACATGTTGTGGGAGGAACCCGGAGGAGGTAATTGACTCATAGGAGTGGGCCTTTTGCATGCCGTTCTTGTGATAGTGAATAAGTCTCATGAGATCTCATGGTTTTATAAAGGGAGTTCCCCTATACAAGCTCTCTTGCCTGCCGCCATGTAAGATGTGACTTTGCTCCTCATTTGCCTTCTGCCATGATGGTGAGGTCCCCAGCCATGTGGAACTGTGAGTCAATTAAACCTCTTTCCTTTATAAATTACCCAGTCTTGAGTATGTCTTTATCAGCAGCAAGAGAACAGACTAATACAGATATATTCTGTTCCTGTGCTTAGAATGAGAATAGCAGAGAAGGTGATTGCAGCAGAAAAAGTAGCTGTACTGATAATCTATTTCCATATGTCTAACATATAATTATTATTCTATAAAGGCTAGAGATTATGAGATAAGGAAAGAAAAAAAGGGAAGGTGGCAATGGCATAGAAAGTCTGTGACCAGAGATTCTGAGATGAATCAAGAAAAAGAGGGAGGGTAGCACAATGCAGAAAATCTTTGGCCAGAGATCCTCACTCTTGAATAGCAAAAACTGAGAGAGACAACCTCCTAAGGAAAGGAAACTGCAGAATTTATGACACGGCATTTAAAGCAAACCCAAAGCAAAGCTTTGGGCAGTTCATCGTGCCTCTTGCTTGTTCCCTGCACTGTTCTCTAACATGAAATTAGTACTTCTTAAAGAAAAGTACTGATATTGGACCTGTCCATAAATATTTAGATATAGGTAGAGAGGAGGAAAGGAACATAAATATAAGAGAGAACAGTTCATTATCTCAAAATGAGTACAAAGCTGGGCACGGTGGCTCACACTTGTAATCCCAGCACTTTGGGAGGCTGAGATGGGCAGATCACCTGAGGTCAGGAGTTTGAGACCAGCCTGATCAACATGGTAAAACCCTGTCTCTACTAAGAAACAATACAGAAAATTAGCCAGGCATGGTGGCACATGCCTGTAATCCCAGCTACTTGGGAGGCTGAGGCAGGAGAATCACTTGAACCTGGGAAGTGGAGGTTGCAGTGAACCAAGATCATGCCATTGCACTCCAGCCTGGGTGACCACAGTGAAATTCCTTTTCAAAAAAAAAAAAAAAGTCTAATTCCTCTCTGTCACATTTAAATATATATACACATTATATATATATTTGGTCTTTGTCCCCAGTTACTGATACATAGCTCCTAAAACCCTTCAAAACTCTAGAATGTCTTTTGTGTGCTAATGAGATGACTGGTGGTTGGGGATCCCTAGATAGATTCAGGATTGGAACACGTGACCAGGAATATCAAACCTTGATTAGACGCTTGGAACCTTCATCCCCACTCCTCAAACCCAGGCAGGAGAGAGGAGCTGGAGATTGGGTTAATCACCAATAGTTAAGGATTTAATCAATCATGCCTATGTAATGAAATCTCCATAGAACACGTAAACAACAAGATTCAGAGAGCTTCCAGATTGTTAAACACAAGGAGGTGCTGAGAGAATGGCTTGCCTGGAGAGGGCATAGAAGCTCCCTATACTGTGTCCCATTCTTTTCCCTATGCATCGATCGCTTCCATTTGTTGTTTTTGAGTGGTATCCTTTATAATAAATCAATGAACGCTTTTCTGAGTTCTGTGAGTCATTCTGAAGAAGGGGCCATGGGAACTCCTGATTTGTAGCTGGTTGGTCAGAAGTACAGCTGGGAACCCAGAACTTGCCAATGGTGCCTGGCAGCCTTTTGGAACTAAGCCCTTACACATGTGGAGTTTCAGCCTAAGTCTGGGAGTTAACATCGGAATGGAACTGCATTATAGGACACCCAATTAGTGTCCAGAGAGTCGGAGAACTGATTGTTGGTGTGGCAAAACCCACACATTTGGTGTCAGAAGTATTGTGAGTAAAAGTACTTTGGCCTCATGGAGACTGGAGACTTTTGTTCTTGGAGTCCCTCACTTTATGTGACTACAGACCAGCTGTCTCCTGCTATATCCACATCCACTCCATGGGAAATACCTGTCTTGACCAGCTGCTCCCCAGGCTGCTTTGTCTTTCCCAGGTATGGGCCAACCACAAGTACAATGGGTCCCTCAACTGCAGGGCACATATCAGACTCCTGAGGGTTCAAATACAGCTCATCTCCCACCCCTCCCATCAAATCTGTTTTTGAAAATGGACAAATTATCAAGTGAATATATTATTAAAAAGATAAAATACTAAATGTAAAATTTGATTTTATGTGGGCAAAATATAACCATAATGGTATGGATTCAAAAACAATAAGGATACTTCTAGTTCTGTAGGCAAATAGGCATTTTTGATAGTATTTAGCATTCTTTTTTTAAAATTGTGGTAAAATATACATAACATAAAGTTTACCATTGTAAGCATTTTTAAGTGCAGAGTTCAGTAGTGTTAGATACATTTACATTGTTTTGCAACCATCACCACCATCCAACTCCAGATATTTTTCATCTTCTCTAACAGAAACTCTATGTCCATTAAACAGTAAAACCCCATTTTCTCCTTTCTGCAGCCCCAGCAACCACCATTCTATTTGTATTTATTATTTGATTACTCTAGGTATTTCATATAAATGGAAACATGTCACCTCTACTTTGCACAATCAACATTGTTCTTATTCTTCTGACTGATTAGAGATAGATTTGCTTTAAACTATAACTGGTTGAATGTGACCATTTATATGTCGTGGGTTTTTTTTTTTGGTGGTGGGGGGAACCAATAAACAAGTCACTCTGAGCTTTAAATGTACTAATACTGACATAAAATTTATTCCGAATCGAAAAACAAACTGAAGGAGAAAGTGAGAAAGCAGAGTTATGCACAGAAAAAAAAGGATCACAGGAAAGGATCACAGAAAAGATCTAACTGACAGAATTTAGTAACTCTTTCAGAGTTGTGTAGCTCTTAATTAAATCAATAAGTAAGTATACCAGCTAGCTTGAAACCAGAAGGATGACCATACCTTCCTGGACAGGAATAAAAGGCAAGGTATCTGACTTTGGTTCATTATATAAGCACATCCATAAGTCAGAAAAAAAAAAAATATATATATATATAATCATGGGTTTGTTCTGATTCTTGGTTTGGAAACTTTCAAAAACTGAAATTGTTAAGAAATAGTAAGATGATATTTCTCACTTTTAAAATTGATTTGCTGGCCTTTCATAATAAATAAAAACTTCATACTTAAATATTGTTCCAGGATGGCCTTTTATAATTTAACTTTGTTTAGATAAAATTTTGAAAGATGTTATTCATTAATCATTAATTGTTGAATAAATTCCTATTGTGTTTTGGGCACCATGCTGAGTACTGGGATAGCAAGATACTACATTCAAATGGTTCATGAGGGACAGAATAGAGATATGGCAGGGAGGAAAAGAGAGAGAGAGAAGGAAAAAGTAATGTGGCAAAATGTTAAAAACTGAGAAATCTGGGCAACAAGTAAACAAGATCATTTTGTACTATTTTTGCAACTTTACTGTGAGTTCAACATTATTTAAGATGCCACAAAAACAATAAGAAAATATCACAATAAGGATATTTGTGATCATAAGCAGCTATTAGAAAGTTGTGCTATGAAAGTCTTCCAATCTTATTTCTTAAAGGAGTAATTGCTCATCATGATAATGGGTATTTAGAGGAAAATGATGTTCCATAGCCAAATAAGTTATAAAACACATACTTTGCACCTCTCTTGAGACTCCACTGTACATCTTAGCATATTCATGAATCTGAGAAGTTCCACTAAGAAGCAGTTGGAAATAAAGTAGATGGATCTGAGAAATAGTTGGAAAGAAAGCCAACTACTTTATTCTGTTTATCTCAGGATATCACAGTGTAATTGACCTTAAAACTCATTTTGTGATTGATAACTATTAAAATAGAGATTTCAGAGATGCCATTGTAAGATAAGGAATATTATCTCAATTTGAGTGCATACAAATTCGCTTGGAAGAAGCAACCTGTTTGTGCTGTTGGATATGCTGCTGAATTTATACAGATGGAGTTCCAGTTGGTTCTCAGATACTTTTGTATGCAGAGGAAGACATGTGGCCTCCCTTTAAATTAGAAACCCTTCGTTCCATAATGCGATATTAAATCTCATGCTGAGATAAATATATTTTGTTTATACAGTTTTCCAGGACTAATTGCTGTGTTTTTAGAGAACTAAATGAGTTTCTAAACTCTAATAAGTACAATTAAATGAATTACTAAGATAAAACAAATCATCAATTCAGCTACCTATCGTAAATCAGTTGATCTTGAAGTACCTGATGCAAATGCAAGATCATTGGCCTTTTGCGCAAGATTGCTACAGGCAAGATTATCCAGGTAATCAATCCTTGCTCCCCTTCAGTATTTTGTAAATGTTTTCCAAGAGTAAAAGGTGACTTCACCTATGGTATCAGATTTTTCTTGACACCGACAAGAAAATTCTAGTTACATTCACTGTCAATATGTTTCTTTATTAGCAAAAGATTGCATCTAAATAATTTTAAAAATTCTCCAAAGTAGTTAAGAAAACTTTCTGTTTGTTAAAAAATATTTTTAACAAGAATGCTGAATCAGACATCTTATTTCTTAAGTGACTAAACACTTCTTGGTTGTGAAATCAGAGAAGGTTAATTTTTTTTTTAATTTTAATTTTTATTTATTGCATTTTAGGTTTTGAGGTACATGTGAAGAACATGCAAGATTGTTGCATAGGTACACACGTGGCAGTGTGATTTGCTGCCTTCCTCCCCTTCACCTATATCTGGCATTTCTCCCATGCTATCACTCCCAACCTCCCCACCCCCTGCTGTCCCTCCCCTATTTCCCCCCAACAGACACCAGTGTATAGTGCTCCCCTCCCTGTGTCCATGTGTTCTCATTGTTCAACACCTGCCTATGAGTGAGAACATTCGGTGTTTGATTTCCTGTTCCTGTGTCAGTTTGCTGAGAATGATGGTTTCCAGGTTCATCCACGTCCCTACAAAGAACACAAACTCATTGTTTTTGATGGCTGCATAATATTCCATGGTGTATATGTGCCACATTTTCCCTGTCCAGTCTATCATCGATGGGCATTTGGGTTGGTTCCAGGTCTTTGCTATTGTAAACAGTGCTGCAATGAACATTCATGTGCATGTGTCCTTATAGTAGAACAATTTATAATCCTTTGGATATATAGCCAGTAATGGGATTGCTGGGTCAAATGGAATTTCTATTTCTAGGTCCTTGAGGAATCGCCACACTGTATTCCACAATGGTTGAACTAATTTACACTCCCACCAATAGTGTAAAAGTGTTACTATTTCTCCAGCATCAGAGAAGGCTAATTTTTAAAGTCCATAAATAAAATAGGTTTAAGTGTATTCAGATGTTTCTTATTAATTTCAATATTGGCTTCCTTTTGCATGTACATTTAGGGCAAATGACTAACACCTGATCAAAAGTGGAATTGCTAATGCATTTTTATAAAAAATATAATGAATAGTCTTCACAATTCTACATAATTGCTAATAATTATAAAAATATTTCTTAACTAAAGTAGGATTTCTTTATAATTATATATGTCAATTCATATATCAGAATACAATGATTGTTAAAATACAGGTATCATCAATCACAGTGGAAGGAAAAGCGGAAACAAGCACATCTGCACACAGTGGCAGGAGAGAGAGTGGGTGTGAAGAGGAAAGTGCCACACGCTTTTAGACCATCAGATCTTATGAGAACTCACTCACTCTCATGAGAACAGCATGGGGGAAATCCACCCCCATGATACAATCACCTTCCACCAGGTCCCTCCCCCAGCATTGGGAATTATAATTCAACATGAGATTTGGGTGGGAACACAAAGCCAAGCCATATCAATTTCTTTGGCTAATTTTGTGACATGGATTATGTGAAATAATAAAAAGTAAGAAAAGGCAGAAGACTAAATGTAGAGAGACAAAAAACTCAACATCCTCTGTGACCCAAGTGACAGTTTTTCGTGAATACTAAAACGTAAAATGGCATAATTGCTATTTCTGATAGTGGATTGTTATGTAGAAAATGCTAATGACTTTTGTCTTGGTTAGACCAAAAGTAAAGAAAATAGGTTTTAATTATTTACAGAAGAACTATAAGCCAGAGTCTATTTCATCTAATTGAAACATTTTAAAATCACCTGTCATTCTTTCCTTCATTCATTTAATCTAAGTATGTGCAGACTTCAGCCTACAGGCCAGCTGTTGGCTTTTACAAATAAAGTTTTATTGGAACAAAGCCATACTTATTTGTTTACATATTTTCTATGGCTGTATTTACACTTTAATAGCATAATTGAAATACTTATAATGAAATTTTTGTGGTTCACAAAACCTAAAATATTTACTACTGGGGTCATTTACAGAAAAGATTTGCTGGTGTCTGATCTAACCAGGCTTTCAATCATTTGTTATCATCTAAAAAGTGTTTGCAGAGTCTAACAGACATTGGTCTCAGTGCTAAGAATACAACAATGGGGACGGGCCAGTGGCTTGCGCCTGTAATCCCAGCACTTTGGGAGGCCAAGGCGGCCAGATCACCTGAGGTCAGGAGTTTCAGACCAGCCTAGCCAACATGGTGAAACCCCATCTCTACTAAAAATACAGAAATTAGCTGGGCATGGTAGTGCGTTCCTCCCAGCTATTTAGGAGGCTGAGGCAGGAGAATTGCTTGAGCCTGGGAGGCAGAGGTTGCAGTAAGCACAGATTGTGCCATTGCACTCCAGCCTGTGTTACAAAGACTCTGTCTCCCAAAAAAAAAAAAAAAAAAAAGAACGTAAAGTTGCAGTTTCTGCCCCCATGAGTTGGTAGAATACCCCAAGTTGGTATTGTAGTGGAAGAGACAATTAGACAGCAATGGCATCAACAATATAATCAATAGAATAAGGAAAATATAGCAAATTATAAGAACACAGATCATAGAATGAAGTGGGATGTGGTAAAAGTGATCGTGGCAGAAAATGATACCTAAACTGAAATATGAAAGGTCAGTAAAAGTCAGTCAGGAAATTAAGAGCCAGGAGGCAAGGAGGAGTCTGAGTTAGGCTGTGAGCATTGTAAGGAGAGGGAACACATGCTGAGTCCCAGGGATAAAAGAAAGTATGGCATGAGTGATGTTCAGTCTGGTCAGAGCAAAGGGTTTTAGAAGATAGTGATATAAAAGAGAAGCAAGCAGCATCCATGAGGAGTTTATTTGGTGAAAAATGGAAAGCCATTGAAGGATTTAAGTTATAACAGACAATCAGATTTGTATAATATTTTAGAGTGATTACTTAGATGTCAGTATGGAGTTTAGAGAAGAGATAGACTAGGATCATAAATAGCAA
Source organism: Sapajus apella (assembly GCF_009761245.1). Classification (NCBI taxonomy): domain Eukaryota; kingdom Metazoa; phylum Chordata; class Mammalia; order Primates; family Cebidae; genus Sapajus; species Sapajus apella. The sequence continues at coordinate 9,148,227 of NW_022437014.1, read as the reverse complement.
TTAAAAAGCTGTTGTAGAGATGAGGCTCCCAGCTATTACGAAGTGAAGAGACTGGTAGATACTAAATACTCTCTTTAGAAAGCAACTATAAAACTGAACAAAATTAGCAAAAATAATTATTTTAGCAATCTGAAAATGAACAAAGGCATGCAGCAATCTGAGAAGCATTTATATCTGAAAATCTACTTAACTTTGGTTAGGAACACTAGTAATCGCTGGTGTTCTACACTCGGGCTACACCCATATCTTCCCACACTCAGCCAACAGGGAGATTTTCCAAGGCATGACAGGTTATAAAGGACAATAGTTTTTCTAACTGGTGAGGGACTCACTCAGTTTGGTGCAGTGGGAAAAGCCCACAATCATCAGTGATGTCAATACAAACGAAAACCCCATACAGTAATGGACTAGGGAAGGCTCATAGTTCTATAAGCCTGGAGTTGTGGTCATAGTCGGAGAAGGAATATTCTTTGCTTAATTGTGTGCATGTGCAGAAGATACTGGAGAAAACTTGAGCTAACTACACATCTGGCCAACGCTGAAGCTGAACACATGTGTACAGAAGACACAAAAGGGGCCAGTAGAGTGGAAGCCTAGGCATACTTGAAAATGGAATAAACTTTAGATGATCCTTCCTTTACTCACATACAAATTTATCAGCTAGAAGTGGATGAGCACAACCTCTATCCAACCAACGCCAAATCAAAGAAACATAGGCACAGGGGTGGCTCCAAGGAAGCAAGCTTAAAAATAAAACAAAAAACATGAAATGAAACAAAAGAAAACATTAAGCAGAGACGTCAGCAGTCGCAAATAACAAAGTGAACAGATTTCATATACGTAGCCTAGGTAAGTTACTAAACAAAGAAACAAACAAAAACTCTCAAAAAAGGGTGCAGGGACAATAAAATTCAGAATCCAGAGCTGCTTCAATATATGATATAAAATGTCCAGATTTCAACAAAAACAACAAAACACAAAAGAAACAGGAAAATGTGATGTATAATCAGGAAATATAGCAAAAATAAAAACTCCAAGTGTTACCAGGTATTGGATTTAGCAGAAAAGACTTCAAAGCAGCTAGTACAAATGCTTAAAGAAATTTTAAAAAAATGTTTGATGTATGACAACAATAAACAAAGAAATAAAGACTCTCAATCATGATACAGGATTTTTTTGTGTGTGTGTGTGTGTGTGTGTGTGTGTGTGTGTGTGTGTGTGGAAATTTTAGTGTAGGAAAGCACAATAACCACGTTGAAAAATCCACTACAAGTTTTCAACACAAGATTTGATATGGAAGAAGAAAGAATCAATGAACTTTAAGATAAATCAATATAAATGATAAAATCTGAAGAAAAGAGATAAGAGAATTATTGAAGAAAAATGAACAAAACCTAATAAATAGGGACAACATCTAGCATACCAACATACATGTAATGAGAGTCCAAGAAGGAGGGGATAGAAACAAACAGAAAAACATTTAAGAAAATAAAGACTTAAAGCTTAGAAGCTCAATGAAGTCTAAGCAAGGTAATATACCCATACCTAGCCATAGCCTAGACAAACTATTGAAGGCCAAAGACAAAGATAAAATCATAAAAACAGAAAGAAAATAATTCATGTACAAGAAAACCACAATAATAGCAACTTATTGTCTGAAACAATGGGGGCCAGAGTACAGTGCAATAACAAAATGTGGAAAGGGAGAAAAATAAACCTGTTAACCAATAATTCTATATTCAGCAAATCTATGCTTCAGAAGTGAGTGCGGAATTGAGCCATTCTAAGACAAAGATTGAGAGAATTGACTGCCAATGACCAATGTCTTATAAAGAATTATAAGAGACATCAAAGGAAATCATTTAGACTGAAAGAAAATGACTCCAGATGGTGACTCAAATTCACAGAAATGAAGAACACCAGAAATGGCAAAATGTGGATTAATATAAAAGATTCCATAAATAAATTTTTCTCATATTATCTTTTAATTTGTTTAAAATATAAAGGATTGCATAAAGCAATAATTTTAACATTGCATTTTGAATGTATTATATATATGTAATATATGACAATGATATCACAAAGGAGTGGGTAGGGAATAGGGCAATATGGAAGCAAAATTTCTGTATTTTCTTGGAATTAAATTAATATTAATCTAAAGTACATGTGGTAAGGTAAGGTGCATATTTTGATCATAAGACTAACCACTAAGAAAATAAATCAGAAAATATAAATTTTAAAAAGCAAGGGAATTAAAATGATAAATTAAAAATTATTTAACACAAAAGTCGAGGGATGGAAGAACAAAAAATGAGGAATATACAGGAAACAAATAGCAAATGTAAACCCAAATATATTAATAAATACATTAAATGCAAATAGTCTAAACACCCCATCAAAAGGCAGTGAGATTTGATAAAAAGCAAGATCCAACTACATGTCGATTACAAATAATACCAACATATAAAATGTGTAAGGTACTGTTTGTGAGAGGAGTTGGGATTACAGGAAAAGAACAGAATAGATGGCAGTATCCCTGCAATCTTTTTATTCATTCAATGTGTTTTAAGGTTGCTACCAATAGAAGCAGGATTAGCAGTTTGACCTTTCCATCATACTAATCTAGCCCTATAACTTTATGACTTTAAAAATGCAAAAGATATTGTGGCTGTGAAAGATACCATAATTAATGTGATCTAATAATCCTTAAATCAACCAGCCTTCTAGTGTTCTTAAATATCAAAATGGTAATTTGATTCCCTCATCATATGCAACTGAGTTATGTGCTTTGGCAACTCACATCCTCTGAGAAGCAGATCAAGACAGGATTAAACATGCAAGATACTCATTAGAGGAAATGCTTGTGAAGAATTAGGTGAGAAAAGAGCAGAAATAGGTAGAGAGAGACTTCAGAGCAAAATCTAGGCCTAAGGTTTATGCAATGAAAGCAAGAAGGAAGGATTAGGTAGGAAGACACTAAACTTCAGCACAGCTCTGAGAAAGTCTTGGCTAGGCCACTGAGAAATCTCTGAGCAAAGATTTCCTATTAAAAGAATTCATCATTGGGCAGACCCAGATCTGGTACCGACACTATACTTAGCTATTGGCTGGGAACAACCCAAAGGAACTGTGGTCTCAGCGTAGGAAGACAAATCTGATGGGTGTTCTGGATTCATGTGATACATCTATTCCAGGATGTCCACTTCCATCAGACTCTATATTCTGTTTGTCTCGTCTCTGTTGCTTGCCAATGTAACTCAGGCCTTTCCACTAAACTAGGGGTCAATTATCATTTTCTCCGGTCTTTTGGGAGCCACTCTTAACACTGTGTTTGCCTGAGGATTTAAACATCTCTGGAGCTCTGTGACTTTATTATTTCTTTAGTTTGTTGCTTAGCTGCTTCTACTCTTCCATTTCGGAAGAGAAAGAACTCTTCTTAAGCTGTCAGAAAGACCCTCTGGCTCTCATACTTAGTCTTTAATGGTTTGTTAAGTGCCTTCAGATTCTCATTTCATCACAGAGTGTTGATACAGCTTATTAATATCAAGAGAACTCTGCTGCATGGAGATGTTACTCTCCAATATCTTTCACATGCCAGAATCATTGCACTGTCAAGACCATCTCTATTGACTGGGGCATTGTCCAAAGTCACTGATATAGTTTGGCTCTGTGTCCCCACCCAAATCTCAAATTGTAATCCCTACATGTTAGGTGAGGGACCTTGTGGGAGGTAATTGGATCATTGGGGAGGTTTCCCTAATGCTGTTCTCCTGATAGTGAGTTTTTATGAGATCTGATGGTTTAAAAGTGTGTGACTTTCTTCACTTTCTGTCTCCTGCCACCAAGTAAGACGTGCCTTGCTTCCCCTTCACCTTCCTCTGTGATTATAAATCTGCTGAGGCCTCCTCAGCCATGCAGAACTGTGAGTCAATTAAACCTCTTCTCTTCATAAATTACACAGTCTCAGGTAGTTCTTTATAGCAGTGTGAAAATGCACTAATATAGTCACTATAGAGGAATTCTTCAGCAGCTGGGCTCTCACATTGTGCTAGAGACTATATCATGCCTTCCACATTCCAGAGGCCTTTGTGCCAGCTAGTCAGTGAGTGAGCCAGTTTCAAACTCCATCTTACTATCAGCTTTCTCAGATCCTACTCTTGGTACCACTTGTGTCAGTTCACGTTCTCCAAGAAACAGATATTAAGATGTAGTCAACGTGCAAAAGATTTATTGGGGGAAGGATAAATTGTAAGGAAGCAGGAATAGGTAGAAAGAGCTGCTGGATTGCACTGCAGCTCTGACACATGGGTGAAGATAGATGATAGGAAGTAAGTGGTAGGAAGAGCCTCAGACTTCAGTGCAGTTCAAAAAAAGTCATGGCCAGGCTGATGAGGAGAACCCAAGAGGCTGCTGTTAGAAGAATACAATGTCAGATAGGCATGTCCCAGCTTAAGTAACCATACTGTGCTCAATCATTGGCCGAGAGCAGCTCAGGGAAGCATGGCTTGGACGTGAGCACCATTGTGGCTCCCAGGTGAGTCAGCTAGAGCTGTTAATCAACAATTACTCACAGCAGTTTCTGGTAAATGATGATATGAGTATTTTATCACAGCCACATGTATCTTTCCCAGTGTTTTTGAGGATTGCCAGGCTAGAGTGTTTGCATTCAAATGTCTTCTTTTGTTTTGAATTCTTGCTTCTTTTAAAATACTAGATCTCTTCTAGTGATCTTACTACCACCTCCGCTGGCTGTCTCAATACCCTCTGGGCATCTAGCCTGCTGTGGTCTGAATGTGTCCCCTGCGGAATTCATATGTTTAAACCTAACCCCCAATATGATACTATTAGGAGAAGAGGCCTTTGGGAGATGATTAAGTAACAAAAACAGATTCCTCATGAATGGGATTCGTGCCCTTATAAAAGAGGAACCAGACAGCCACCTTACCACTTCCACCATGTGTGGACATAGCAAGAGGGCACCATTCTGTGAAGATGAAAGTGGCCCCTCACCAAACATCCAATTTTCTGGCAGCTTGGTCTTGGATTTTCTAGCCTCTATAACGGTGAGAAATAAATGTCTTTTACTTTTAAGCTACCTAGTTTATGGTATTTTGTTGTAGCAATCAGAATAGACTAAGACAATGTATTCATTTTCACACTGATGATAAAGACATACCCAAGACTGGGCAGTTTACAAAAGAAAGAGGTTTAATAGATTTACAGTTCCAAGTGGCTGGGGAGGCCTCACAATCATGGTGAAAGGTGAAAGGCACACCTTACATGGCAGCAGACAAGAGGAGAGAGCTTGTGCAGTGAAATTCCTGTTTTTAAAACCATCAGATCTTGTGAGACTCATTCAAAAGAACAGAATGGGAAAGACCCACTCCCATGGTTCAATTATCTCCCACTGGGCACCTCCCACAACATGTGGGAATTATGGGAGCTACAAGATGAGATTTGAGTGGGGACACAGAGCCAAACCATATCAGACAATGCCCCAAATTTGAAGGAAGACCACCACTTCATTCCCAAAAGCAGCACTATCACTGTACTATAATAAGACATATTAAAGATTTGGTGACAATGAAAAAAATTCTTAGGGAGATAAATGAAGCCCTTGAATTTTCGTTTTAGATGGCAGCATGTCTCAGGTCCTCCGGCCTTTCTCTGCCACACAAACTCTTTAACTAGGTTTTCTGCCACCCTCTTCCCAAGAGCTTTCTCCCATCCATTTCTGACCTCAGTCTCAATTCCCAAAATTCTTCTGGGTTCTTAGGAAGGAAAAAAAAACAATATTCTACTCTTTTGCATTCCTATATTTAGATTGTGAATAAGTTTTCTAAGTTGAGGATCTGAAACGTTATTTGACATAACCAAAAATAGTTAATCAAGGTGTTTATATCAAGCATGGGAGTCAACCTGGACTTCTGGTGCCTTGTCATATCTTGATTTTAGCTACTTACTGTATTTTTATTTGTTAACAAATTATTGAAAACTTAGTCTCAGATTAAACAGAAGGTTATGATGGACCTAATTCAAAGGCATAAGAAAGCAAACAACCATAAATCACTGCCTTTTCCATGCAGTCCTTCATCTCAAGTTTATTCTCCAATCTATTGGTATTTTCTTTGAAGATAGATAATGTTTAATAATGGCAAAGGTACATTAAAAAGACTGCATATCAATTTATGAACAGATGTAGGCATGCAGCCAACATGTATAAATGGAAAATATTTTTGAGGAGCTAATTCTTTGATGTGTAGGTTCTTTTATTGGGATTTTTCTTTATCTCACCCACAATAAAAAAATAGTAAGAGCCTAGTTCAAAGCACAATCGGTCTTTCATGGTAAGGACAATGGATGGAAGCAATTTGAAGCAAATGCCCTTTGATTAAAGAGATCACTATTTGACTTATCAGTAAACAATCAACCTCAAAATAAAAGTCTACATCTTTTTGAGTTCATATGGGTATGGTTTATTTTAGCAGAATTAAATGGTATATGCACTTTGAACTTTCTGTAGCTTAAATATTTTTTAAAAAACTCTTTGGAAATAATTTTTAAAATAACTTGACTTTATTCATGCACCAAAGCATGGAGAATTGAAAGCAAATCAAGATCCCCTAGAATAGATATTGGCCTTTTAACATCACTTTATACCTGTAACTTGGATTCTGAAATTGCCCTTGCATGTGTTTGTTTTGAAGTCACTTTTGAAAGGACAAGGCATGTACTGCAATATACAGATAAGAAGGAAATGAGCCCTGGAAGAAAAATCGATTCATTGCAAAACTCAAAGAGTAATTGCCTCAGCACGCATATGTGTTCCTTTTCGAATTAAAATTTCCTCAATTCCAAATGATGCCACACAACTGCCACTCTTTTGAACCAGACTATCCTGTGCTTGTGCTAGTTAGTCAGCATAAAGAATTTGTTCTTACATGCAACTTCCTAAGAAAATACTCATTTTCACAAGTTTTCTCTGCTAGGATGCCCCAGCAATTGCAGCTCTAATCATGCAGCAGGAAGATGGGATGCTCGGTGATTGACAACACCAGCTGGCCCTTGACTCAATAATGAATGCCTCTTTAAAAGTCAGAGTTTTGTTTTCTTCCCCTTGGCTGAAACAACGTGTTCTCCTCAGCATGTCAAAGATATTTTCCCATCAAACACATACACTATATGAAAATACAAAATAATAGATCTGCACCCCAGATTAATTATTTTATTTTATTTTTACTTTATTTTTGAGAAGGAGTTTCGCTCTTGTTGCCCAGGCTGGAGTGCACTGGCACGATCTCAGCTGACTGCAACCTTTGCTTCCGAGGTTCTCCTGCCTCAGTTTCCCAAGTAGTTGGGATTACAGGCGCACACCACCACACCTGGCTAATTTTTTTTGTATTTTTAATTGTGATGGGGTTTCACCATGCTGGTCAGGCTGGTCTTGAACTCCAGACCTCAGGTGAGCCGCCCACCTCAGCCTCCTAAAGTGCTGGGATGATAGACATGAGCCACCGTGCCCAGCCCCCAGATTAATTCTTACTATGTAGTTCTCCTAGTAGTCACCTTTGCTTATGGCAAAGGTGAGAGATTTCTTAAATTATTAAAATTATTAAATCAATACAAAACTATTAAGCTAACAGTTTTCTATTTAAAATTTTAAATTCAGAAGTGCAGAATATAAGAAATGAAAGTCCCTTTGCTTCCTTTTCCATAGTCAAAAAACTTTTCCTAGCAGTAATCATATGACAGTTGACTCTGTATTCTTCCTCACTTTTTTTATCTTTACATAGCTATAGACATGTATATATATCACGGGTCGAATAGCATCCCCACAAAATTCATGTCAATCCCAAACCTCGGAATGTAACCTTATTTGGAATAAGGGTCTTTGCAGATGTAATTAAGGTGAGGATCTTGAAACAAGATCATCTTGGATTAAAGTGGACCCTAAATCCAATGTGGAGTGCCCTTGTAAAAGAGGGAAAAGAAGTCACAGAAACACAGAGAAAAGGCCATGAAAAGATGGGGCAGAGAGTGGACTGATGCATCTGTAAGTCAAGGAACACTAAGCATTGCCTGTAGCCACCAGAACCTAGAAGACAGGCATGGAACTGATTCTCTGGCAGAGCCTTCAGAGGGAACCACCTCTGCCAACACCTTGCTTTTAACTTCTCGATTCTAGAACTGTGAGAGAATAAATTTCTGCTGTTTTAAGCCACTGAGTTTGTGGTAATTCATTATGGCAGCACTACGAAACTAACACAGTTCATAATGGTTTATTTGTTGTTGTGGGTTTTCCACAAAAATGGCCACACACACACACACACACACACACACACACACAATTAGTATTAGTATCTGGGAAAGCTCCTGTATGGATCAATGGTTTTCAGTGGAGGCTGTACTACTCCTTAGTGTGGGTTTGACATGATTGGAAGATGCCACCATTTTGCGTTGTTTTACTAAAAACAAACAAACTACACTACTTAGTTTTAAAAAGTATTTGTTCTACATATGAAAAAATGCTCAACATCACTAATGATCAGGGAAATGCAAATCAAAATCACAATGTAATACCACCTTACTCCTGCAAGAATGACCATAATCAAAAAATCAAAAAATAATAGATGTTGGCAGGGATGCGATGAAAAAGGAACACTTTTACACTGTTGATGGGAATGAAAACTAGTGAAACCACTATGGAAAACAGTGAGGAGATTCCTTAAAGAACTAAGAGTAAATCTACCATTTGATCCAGCGATTCCATAACTGGGTATCTACCCAGAGGAAAAGAAGTCATTATACGAAAAAGATACTTGCACATGTATGTTTATAGCAGCACTATTTATAATTGCAAAAATATAGAAGCAGACCAAATGCCCATTAATCAATGAGTGGATAAAGAAATATATATATATATCTCACAATACACATACACATACACACACACACAGACACACACACACACACATGAAGGAATACTACTCAGCCATAAAAAGGAATGAAATAATGGCATTCACAGCAGCCTGCATGGAATTGGAGATCATTATTTAGGTGAAATAACTCAGGAATGGAAAACCAAACGCCATATGTTCTCACTCATAAGGGGAGCTTACCTATGAGTATACAAAGGCATAAGAAGGATAAAATAGACTTTGGGATCTCAGGGGAAAGGGTGGGAGGGAGTTAGGAATAAAAGTGTACACACTGGGGCCAGGCGCAGTGGCTCATGCCTGTAATTCCAGTGCTTTGGTAAGCCCAGGTTGGGAGTTTGAGACCAGCTTGGCCAAGATGGTGAAACCCTATCTCTACTAAAAATACAAAAATTAGCTGGGCATGGAGGTGGGAACCTATAATCCTAGCTACTCAGGAGGCTGAGGCAGGAGAATCGCTTGAACCCGGGGGGCAGAGGTTGTAGTGAGCGGAGAATGTGCCACTGCACTCCAGCCTGACCAACAGTGTGAGACTCCATCTTAAAAAAAAAAAGTCTACACATCGGGTACAGCGTACACTGCTTGGGTGATGGTGCACCAAAATCTTAGAAATCAGCACTAAAGAGCTTATTCATGTAACCAAACACCACCTGTTCCCCAAAAACCTACTGAAATAAAAATAAATTAAAAAAATTTTTTTTTCTACAGATTACTGATAGCTATGTATATTTCAATCAACATTTTCTCATATATTTCCCATGTTTTATGAAATATGGAATTATATAGGGTTTCTTTGGGGAATGACGAAAGTATTCGAAAAGTAAACAGTGGTAACGGCCATACAACTCTAGTATATTAAAAATCTTGAATTGAACACTTTAAAAGGATGAATTATATACAGTATGTGAATTATATGTCTAAATGAAGCTGTTGTACATAAACAAACAAACAATACTGACAGTAAGAATTCAGGATTGTGGATGGCAGAAGGAGTGTATCCCTAGGGGGCTTTTTCTACCTTCTACCTTCCTACCAGGCATTATGTGTATGTTAGGGTGGGGGTGGGGGACAAGGGGCAGAAGAATCAAGGCATCAGGGGAAGGTAAAACAGGAGATGGAACAAGAAGAAACTGGTAGATTTAGATGGTGCCACAGGAACACATTATGGTAGCTTTTATTATTTAATAATGAGAAATAAGAATAAGTAAATGGAATGGGACTGACAGTATACTCAAAGTGATGATGATTATTACAGATGCATGATTTTCTGATCTGCACACATCAGCTCTCCACAGCATCCCAAGAAGCATTAATATCCTCATGGAATACGTGAGGAAAATGGAGCTGTAAGGAGGGAACCCAGAGTCCCAGGGTTAGTAATACGGATAGTATTAATAACAATAACAGCTAACACTATTATTTTACATTTATTTGTTACCTATTTTAGAGTTTCAAATCCCAACTGTGCTATTTACTCTGTGACCTTGACCAAGTTGCTTGGCTTCTTTTGGAATTACCACTGTCTCCCCAACCTTACTCTAAAGAAGGTGTGCATGAGTAGATACTCCAGTTAGGAGTGTACACTTACCCTGCACCCCACTCCCCAAAACATAATCATCTCAATGAGGTAAGGCTGTTGGCAAGAGAGGGGGACATCCTTGAGTTGAGAAAATGAAGAAAATTGCCTTTCTGCTTGAAACTAGAGAAAATGGAAAAAATAGAAAAAGTCGTGTCTCAACAAATCATCCTGTCACATAAGCATTCCACTAGCTGCAGAATTCTAAGCAGCATGACTATAAACATTCTTGCTTAAATTGCATAGTAATTTGTTTCTCTTATGACATGGTGTGAGAAACAATTTTTTTAAAATCCACAAATGATTCTTTGAAATACATCTTTTTATCTCTTATTCTGGGGATAACATAAAGGGGATAAGATCATTTTGTTAGCAAATATGGGTAAGTAATACAACCATAGGTCAGTTTGTTCATTTAAAGGGTTTGAGGAGATATAAAAGTACTCAGAAAATTCCAAAAGTCTGTTCCTATCAAATGCATCAGGATGGCTTCTTCAGCCGTTGAATATCACTCTATACAGTGTGTTTCTTCTATAAATGAAGGCCTTGTTTTAGACCTGGACTGGTTGCTCCTGATTTTATTGGAAATATAGTGAGAAACTGGTTTGCTGTGAATTCCTGCCTTGTGGCTGAAGGCATGCAAAGTCAACACAGGGCCTGAGCTCTGCTCAGGTTTGAGGCACCCAAGTCCCCGGTCGAATTAAATGTCCTCCAAGAGGCTGCTTTGAAATTCTAGTTTTTAAAGCATGCTTTTCAGAGCAGCAAAGCTCAAATGCTATGTGTATATTTACTGCACTTTATACATCCTGTATATAAAGGTTGTATTGAACATTTATGAGGGTTCTCCTCTGAAAAATTACAGATAATATTAGAAAGTATGTTTTCTGCATTTTTACCGAAACCTCAGACTCCAATATACTGGGGGCTTGATGGAATCAAGAAATAGAAAGAGGGAACTGGTTACTACAACATATAGTTTTTCTGGCTCAAATGAACCTGTTTCACTCATGCAGGCCTTGGGGCATAGAACAAGAGAACTCGAGCAGTTCCAGAACCCTCCGCCTAAGAGAGCCCGTGTTCCTGCTCCTGCTCCCCATGGTCAGCAAGAGGAGGAAGGAGCTGAGCAGGCAGGAATCCTGTCAAGAGGAATACTGGAAGGCCCTTTTTTCCCCACATCATATATTTACTACATTTTTCTTGCCTTTCAAATTTTAAAACTATTGTGAATTGTTCAAACAGCAAAGGTCTAATTATAAATGGGCTCCAAACGTTTACATTAAATGAGTTGACTTATTTCCAAGGTAATCTAGCAACAAATGTTCACTGCTTTTATTATCTGAAAAGTATTTAAATGTGCTTGATTTTTCTCCCATCTGTCTACTCATTAACAGTCAGGGAATAACAAAGCAGCCAGTCTATTTTCTAAAAAGTGGGTAGGCGGGGACAGGAATCAATGCAGGGAATCAGTTACACGGGTGACGGAAGAGTTGGAAGCGAAACAGGAGATAAGGAGGCAACCTGGAGATTAACAACAGCAGAGAGTTTTCTAGAAGGTGGTGGTGTTACCAGAGCCCAGAGCCAGGGTCACCCAACAGTAGCTGGCAGGGTGGCCTGCCCATCCACCAGGAGCAGAGCTTCTGAGGTAATGCAGCAATGCTGGGGAAAGTCACAGGAAGGAGAAAGCTATCCTGTGTGCTCCCTTCCTCCTGCAGCCCCACCTGCCACCTCTCATAAGTACCTCTCATTGCTCAAAAGCAGAAGCCAGGTGATGTGAGAGTCTGGGACTTACAGCCTTACTGGGCCAGGCCCACTGCCATTGAGAGCAGAGCAGGGGATAGGGAATAAATGTTTATTGACATCACATGTTTCTTGGCTACTCTCTGACTTCTCAATGCCGAAGAATAAATTTTTAGATAAGAAATCTTCAGTCTACTGGATATTGGGGAAGACTGGATTCTAAAGACTACAGCAGCCAAAGAAGCTCCCCCTTACCTCTCTCTGCTAGCTAAACACCACTCACCTGTGGTATCATCCATCTATCAATCTCCATAGTTGATAGAGTAAAGCTCTATCCAGTGGGATCCACTGCAGATCCACCCGTGGGCCAGCTGCCTTTTTCTTGGTTTTCTTGACATTATTTCATACACAGAAACGATTGTGCAGCACTTTTTGTGAGCTGTCACAAGGAGAAATAGCTATGGGACAAGTCTATGGCTACTGGGGCACATTTGCCACACGTCTTCCAGAGCTTTGACGTATAGGGGAGAAAAAAGGAGAGAAAATGGAAATGTGAATGAGTGGTAAATTATTTCTCATGTGCTTTTTGGGAAGCAACTAGAATAAAAGCACTTTTCCTCTCCCTTCCTTTTTTCCTTCTCCTTTTTAAGGAGAAAAGATATACCTAGGAGAAATATTTGTGCTATCCAAGGGTGGAGAATAAGGGCAGTTCAGCAGAAAACAGCTGGAATGTATCTTCAATGGGAGTGGACACAAATGCTCTCTTTGGGCCATCAGTGAATTGTTGCTGTGAGAAAGCCAAAATAGCAACCTCTTTATCGCCACAACAATTCTCCCTGAGGCCAGTTTCCAGTTCTGCGTGCACGCCCAGGACACTTCCCAGCTGTTTGGCAGAGCTGCGTTCTACTTGACTGACTCAAGCCTCAGACCACAGTGGAAACTGCCATGTGTAAGTGGTCCTCCACATCACACGCAAGAGAGGGTGATGGTATTCTGGGCACATCCAACAGAAATAAGACCTACACTGGTCAATGTGAATACAGATAGGAAATGATTGTCTTTACTATTAGTGGCATAACTGGCATCTATTCGACCCTTGCTATATGCTAGACTCTCTGTTATCCTCTTGAAACTTCACAACCATCTTTTTTACTGCAGATGAAAATCCCAAGGCTTTGAGGTTGGGTTATTTGTCCAGTCACACAGCTACTCAGTGGCAGATTTAAGACTCAAACCTAGGTCTGTCTCCCCCTCAGACACAAAGCTCTTCATCACTGTGCTGTTCTGTTTATTAGCTCTTGCGGAAACTCCGTGGAAACTATGTACATTCAATGGTAACCAGCATTGAAAACAATCACTGACCTCCTCACTGGAAGGGATCGTAAAACAGGGAATGATTACTTGCTTGGTGTCTTTGTGTAGTATATGAATGCAAACAGAGAGTAAACTCTTGCTATTTATTTAGGCTACTGAATCATGTGATCTCTGCTAATATTCTTGAAGCTTGATGTTCTAAATCTCTTCAGGTACCCAAACCCTAGAGAATGATGCTCCATTTCTGCAACTTTTTTTTCCCAGACCTTCTTGGATGAAATCACTAAATCTTGGAATATGTAGGCTCAGATCCTGGCCAAGTCTAGAGCAAATTCCAACCCCATCTTCAGGGAAGGTCCCTTACTCCTTTGTGCCCAGAATTTATTGTGCCTATGATAGGTGCTTGTCACCTAGGTGCCCACCAGTTCTGCTCTTCTCCAGCTCATGCACTGTCCCCGTCCTCTCACTTCTGCTGCATTGCCAGAGTCCAGATGACTCATCTGCACAGTGAAGACTCTTCTCCCTGGAAGTCAAGCTTGTCTCTTGAATTCTTACATTTATAGATGTGAACAATTAATACACGACACATACATTGCACATACACTACCACTTCTCTTCCCTGCACCCGCAGAACTAGAATGGTTTAATTTATTGTCTAAACCAGGGCAGAATGAAAAGGAGAGCTAAATTGCATGATGACAACAGGTGTCAACCAGGGCAGTCCCATAGCAGACATTACTAATTGATCTTGTTCATTTCGATAGTGCTACAGGCAGCCCCTCACAGATGAACACTACGTGGAATCACATAATCGGCACTATAGGGCACTTACTGTTTATGTGCACGCAAATTCTTCCATTTTTTTCCATTATGAATTTAAGCATTTGCTGTGTAAGCATCCAGATAAGGAGTAATCTATTTTTAATAAAAAGGAAGATATGGTTTCTGCTCACAAAGAGATTAGAATCTAGTTGTGAAGAAAAGACAACTCAATTGCATTTCATGACTGCAAACATTTTTACCCATAAATAGGTTTCCCTGGGTGGATGAGAAGACCACCTAGCCATTTGCGAGGCAGGTTAGGCCCAGATTTAAACATTCTATTGTTTCATTTGGAGTTGATATACGATATAGTCCAGGTTCTAGAGTCAGAAAATCCTGGGTTCAAGTCCTGTAAGTGCATTCACTAGCTGTGTGAAAATAAAGCAAAATAGAAAACAAGTGCCAAAGGGAGATGATTATGGTTTAAAAGTAGAGAAAAGAAAGAGAATAATTTTGTTTAGAGATGTCTATCTTATTGTGCTCCTTTTTATAGTCTCTTTTTTAAAATAATATTTATTGGGTTAAAAAATCACAAATAAATACAAAGAAGAAAACAAAAAAGACCCACAGTTGTAACACGCGGATCAGCACTGCTGACATTTAAAAACAAAAACAGGAGAAAGAAAAGTCATGATTAGACAATTCAAACAGTACGGAGATGTATAAAGTAAGAAAAAAAAAGTCGCCGGGCGCGGTGGCTCAAGCCTGTAATCCCAGCGCTTTGGGAGGCCGAGGCGGGTGGATCACGAGGTCAAGAGATCGAGACCATCCTGGTCAACATGGTGAAACCCCGTCTCTACTAAAAATACAAAAAATTAGCTGGGCATGGTGGCACGTGCTTGTAATCCCAGCTACTCAGGAGGCTGAGGCAGGAGAATTGCCTGAACCCAGGAGGTGGAGGTTGCGGTGAGCCGAGATCGCGCCATTGC